>NC_135485.1:91613310-91913310 GCF_052094955.1 Ictidomys tridecemlineatus
TTAGTTCCTTCTACTTACTTTGGCTGAGTTTGTTCTTGTGCTAGTTGCTGAGGTGTAACATTAGGTTTTGTTTTGTTTTGTTTTGTTTTTTAAATTAATGACTCCATGACAACTAATTAAATGTATACCATGTGCTATATTTACAAGATCTCAATCCTTACAGCAACCATATTACATATGATTTTCAAGTGATGAAACCGAGGCTCAGAAGAACTTATAACTTTCCAAAGGCTATACATCTAGTAAATACTGTAAAATGTTTTTGAATGTGGTCTCTTCACACTAAATCTTTTTTTTTTAACTTTTTTTGTATTGTCCATCAATATTCTTTGCCCATTTTCATTTTTTCTTAAAGAGAGAGAGGAGAGAATTTTTTAATATTTATTTTTTAGTGTTTGGTGGACACAACATCTGTATTTTATTTGTATGTGGTGCTGAGGATCAAACCCAGCGCCCTGCGCATACCAGGCCAGCTCGCTACAGCTTGAGCCACATTCCCAGCCCTGCGCTTTTTTTTTTTTTTTTAATGTTTTTAGTAATGTAGTCCCATACAAACATCCACCCATTAATTGCTTAGAGGAATAGAGAGCAAAAATATAGCTGACTTAGGTGAATATAAGCACCTGCTTTCAAACAAACAGACAGGAAGTCTACAATTACAGAGAAATACAATACCCATATTTTATTCATACCAGGATGCACTTATACATACTGTCATAACCTGGAATATGATCTGTCCACCCCTACCTCTAAGAACTTCATTCTATCAGTCTCCTACTTGCCTACTCTGCTTGAGCCACAGCTAGCTGTAGTGCTACTCCTAGAACACACCACACCGGCTCTGCCTTTTACCATTTGCATTTGCTTTAACATCTGGCTAAAATGTTCTTCTCTCAGGTGTGTGCTTCCTCTTTATACCTTTATAGCTGGGACCTCTACTTGACTGTTACTCATCAGAGAGGTGTTCTCTAACCACCAACTATAAAAAGGCAATCTTCCCACCCCTACCATGTGCACTGCACATCTATCTTGTCTTATCTTTTTCATGCCCTATTACTGTTTGATACTTTAAATTTTTATTTATTTATTTATTTATTTATTTATGTGCCGGGAATTGAACCCCGAGGTACTTAACCACTGAGACACATCCCCAGTCCTTTTTTGTATTTTATTTAGAGACAGGGTCTCACTAAGTTGCTTAGGGGCTTACCAAGTTGCTGAGGCTGACTTAGAATTTGCAATCCTCCTGCCTCAGTCTCCTGAGCCATCGGGATTACAGTCACACGCCACCACACTGGGCTTATTTATTTATTTTAAACCATGTAAAATAACATTACACAATTTACCATCTTCATCACTTTTAAGTTTACAGTTAATTCACATTGCTATGGAACCAATCTCCAAGACCTTTACAAAAGTCAAACTCTACACCCATCAAACAACTCTCCATTCTCCCTTCCCCCATCCCCTGGCAATCCTCATTCTTCTGTCTCTGAATTTGACTGCTCTAAGTACCTCCTGAATGTGGAATCACACCATATTTGTCTTTTTGTGACTGACTTAGTAAAATGTCTTCAAGGTTCACCTGTACTGTAGCATGTGTCAGACTTCTTTCCCCCCCCTTTTTTTTTTGTTGGAGGGGAGAGTACCAGGGATTGAATTTAGGGGCACTCTACTACTGAGCCACATCCCCATCCCAAATTTGTATTTTATTAGAGACAGGGTCTCTCTCACTGAGTTGCTTAGCACCTCACTTTTGCTGAGGTTGTCTTTGAACTCGTGATTCTCCTGTCTCAGCCTCCTGAGACTCTGGGATTACCACCATGCCCAGCCACTAATGTCTCTTTGAGACCCTTCAATTCCTTTGTGTATATACCCAGAAAAGAGATTGTTGGACTGGGTGGTCCTGGTTTTATTTTTTTGACACTGGGAATTAAATCCGCAGGCACTTTACTGTAGAGCTACGTCCCCAGACCTTTTCACTTTTTTATTGAGATAAGGTCTTGCTAAATTGCTGAGGCTGGCCTTGAACAGGAAGTCCTCCTGCCTCAACCTCTGGAGTTGCCAGGATTATACTACTGTGCCCTGCTCTAGTTTTAATTTTTGAGAAACCTCAGTGTTAGCTTTTTGCACCCGAGATAATAAACTTATAAGGAAAAAAGATTTATTTGGGCTCATGATTTCAGAAGTTCAAGACCATGATCAATTGGCCTAGTTGCTTTGGGGCCTTAGTAAAGCAGCAAATCGAGGTGGAGAATGTATGATCATGCACTGAATGACAGAGAAAGAGGCCACAATCCCCTTCAAGGGCACAACCCCAGTAGTCTAAAGACTTACCACTAGGCCAACAGTACAAACCACTCTTGGGACTAAGCCTTTTCTATACTGACCTTTGGGAGACACTAAGACTTCAACTACAGCACTCTGTAATGTTTTCCACAACGGCTACACCACTGTACACTCCATCCCTACTGCACAGAGGTTCCAATTTCTTCATATCCTTCTCAACATATGATTTTCTAGGGTTTTGTTTTATTTTGTTTTAACAGTGGCCATTCTAATGGGTGCGGGGTAGTGTGTGTGCATGTGTGTGTGGAGCGGGGTGTATAAAAATGTTTTCATTTTCTTTCTTCCTCCTCTATTAGAATGGAAACTCCATGAGGATCAGGATTTTTGTTTTTGTCACTGTTATATAGTCAACACTTTTAACTGCCTGCCAAATGTTAGGCATCCAACAAATATTTGTTGAATCAATCAGTAATACCACATCTTAAAGATTTTTTTCTATCTTTAGCATAACTAATCAAATTGAAAATATAAACGATTATTTCTTGTAAGAATTGTTATACAGAACACCTCTAACAGATTGTTATAAATTTTAGATTTTGAAAGGAAACCCTTGTCTCTATTGACATTTAAAAAAGTAAACCTAGGTATAATTATATGTATGTATTTTTGTGGTGCTAGAGTTTGAACCCAGGGCCTTGTGCATGCTGGGCTAGTGCTGTACCACTGAGCTGCATTCCCAGGCTCACTAAGTTGCCCAAACTGACCTCAAACTTGTGATACTCCTGTATCAGCCCACCCAGATATAATTTGAACAATACAATGCATATATCACATCAATTGAAGAATAAATTCTTGTAGAAAACATTCAAATCAATTGTCAAGGATATTCATTTATTTTTATGATTGTTATCTAACCATATCCTTTTTGTTAGGTTGTAAAAAAATGCTCTTAGATGGTGATGCTTTTGATCACCATGGAAACATTATCCATGAGGTTTTTATCAAGTCCTCATGGAACGGAACTGAAAATCACTTGTCCTTCCACGAACATAAGAGTCATTCTTTAAGCCTAACGGGTAATCGCCAGTACGGTAACTCCAGGCTCATGAGTTCCACAATTCAGCAGAGTTCTGTATAGGTATTGCAGACAATGATGACGGACTGCCTACCACCTTCTCTGATTTTCCCCACAAAAACCCAGTTTCGGTTGGACACCAACAAATCCAGCCTTGGCACATGGCATCTGTTCTTCATTGCTAGGATTTTTTAAGGTTGGGTACATCACTCAGTTTTAATGATGAGGTGAGAGTAATGTTTGCAGGATGGCTTACTGGAAAGACCAAACTCCCTGATAAGAGATGTGAACAGAGGAAGACCATTTTGGGGGAGGCAAGAAGGGGTGCTCACAGAGCCTCACTTTTACTAAACACATACTCTATATCTGAGCCCCTGAGAAAAGATCTTTGCCACTATCTGACAGCTTCCCCTGACCTTGCTTTCTGCTTTGGATATCATTATAGGAAGACAAGGTGTTTGGAACTGTGACAGGCATCTTGTGAACAAAAGGGATGACATGGCTATCTCCTGGGGATGGCATTGTAGAAGGATCAAAGAAGCTTCAATCTCTGATATTATTGAGCCACTAAACCAACTATACGGCTAAGGACTTCTGGATTCCTTTTCAGTGAAATAGTAATGTCCTATGGTTTAAGCCACAATTAATGGAAACACCTTAAGTATGTTTGCATATGTCCACTTGAGCAGGCAGCACATGGGCCTATGTGTCTGCATGTTTTTAGGTGAAATTAACAGAGAGGTTCTATTAGGTGGTCCTGATTCATTTGTTTTGGGGGATGGAAGTATGGATGAATTAAAAGAGAATTCAAAGCATAAACATAAGAAAAATGCACCATATTAAAATCTTGTTGGAGCTGTCTCTACAGCCATGAAGCAGTTTAAATTTTTATTTGTTTGTTTTCAGTATCAGGGATTAAACCCAAGGGGGCTTAATAACCAAGCTACATCCCCAGCCCCTTTTACATTTTATTTAGAGACAGGGCCTCACTAAGTTGCTTAGGACCTCTCGCTAAATTCCTGAGGCTAGTTTTGAACTTGCGATCCTCTTGCCTCAGCCTCCTGAGCTACTGAGATTACAAGTGTGCACTATTGCACCTGGCCCCATGAAGCAATTTAAAACATACCAAATGCTATAGCTGTTTAGAAATGGCTCAGATACGGGGGGGGGGGGGGGGTTGTGGCTCAGTGGCAGAGCATTTGCCTAGCATGCATGAGGCATTGGGTTCGATTCCTGGCACCACATAAAAACAAATAAAGGTATTGTGTCCATCTACAACTTAAAAAAAAAAAAAGAAAAAAAAAGAGAATGAAATGGCTCAAACAATGTGTTGCAGAGCCAAAAAAATTAATAAAATGAATTTTATTATGAGATTACTTTTTCTCATATTAAATTTGAAAAAGATAACTGATGAAGTTCAATAATAATATATACAAGATATGTAAATTCCCACTGGGCACCTATAATCCCAGTACCTAGGGAGGTTGAAGCAGAAGGATTGCAAGTTCGAAACCAGCCTCAGCAAAAGCAAGGCACTAAGCAACTCAGTGAGATCCTGTCTCTAAATAAAATACAAAATAGGGCTGAGGATGTGGTTCAGTGGTGCCACATGAGTGCCCTTGAGTTCAATCCCCAGTATATCCCCCCGGCAAAAAAAAAAAAAAGAAGATGTAAATTCCCTCTCCAATAATTTCATTTCTCTTCCAGGAGAAACTCACTTTCAGAGTTCACGATAGATGCTATGAATTTGGATTAGCATGCTCCCAGGTGACTCACTTGTTCAAACAATGACTTGCTTTTGGTGTCTTTTCTATTAATTCTCACCATGCCGTTTCCATCACACCTGCTTATGAGTTGCTAGCTAAACACAATAAACCCTGACATTTTCATTTCAAGATTCACAATTTCATTGTTAATCTCCCCTTTGAAAAAGAAATGCAGCTTTAGAATCCTTTCCTCTGCTTTCCACTTGTCCCACACTCCAATTTGGAAGCTGACAGCCCTCTTCCTTGTTTACAAGGACACTACCCTAGATGGCTCCAGGATAATAGGAGAATCTATTATCTTGTCACAATGATAGTCCCCACCCCCTGAAGAAGTAGGAAGGAATTCTCCATCCTCTGATCCTCTGTACCACTTTTCCTCAGCATCCTTCCTCCTTCTTGCCTTTCCTCTGCCCAACTCTGATAGGGGCCAGAAGCAGGAGTTATGAACCTTGGGGAGTCAGGAATTCTATTTGCTCACAGCAAGAAGAGAATAAAAGGAGCCAATAGAGGTTGGTGGTGTGGAGTGATAGATTTTCCTAAATAGAAGATAATCCCATAGCACTTTTAACACTAAAAAAAGCAAAAAAAAAAAAAAAAAAAAAAAACCCAGCCAGGCATGGTATAGCACACACCTGTAATTCCAGCAGCTTGGGAGGCTGAGGCAGGAAAATTGCAGGTTCGAAGCCAGTCTCAGCAATTTAGTTGAGGTGTAAGCAACCTAGTGAGACCTAGTCTCAAAATAAAACATAAAAAAGGCCGGAGATGTGGCTCAGTTGTTAAGTACGCTTGGGTTCAATCCCTGGTACCAAAACAAAAACAAAAATAACCCAGCTAGGCAAAATCTGCGATTCATGGTACTATGATATCCTTGGTCCTCTTCTAACAGTCTCAGCCAAATATAAACTCTTCAGTGCAGAATGGCTTTTCCATTTGCCAACTCAATCTTGAGGCAATGAGTGCTTGAGTTATGCATTACACAGTAAAGTGCTTTGAAATATATTAATTATTAAAAATACATTATAAAACCAAACTCTTTTGTTTCCTTCTCTCTGATCTGTATATGTGAAATTCTAATTTCAGGGATTTTTTTTTCTATTTATTTTTTAGTTTTAGGTGGGCACAATATCTTTATTTTGTTTTTATGTGGTGCTGAGAACCGAACCCAGTATCTCACGCATGCCAGGCAAGCACGCTACCACTTGAGCCACCCCCAGCCCCTCTAATGTCAATTTTAAAAGATTAAACTTCTGGCCTAGAAATATAGTTCAACAGTAAAACCACTTGCCTAACATGCACGAAGCCCTGGTTGGATCCCAGTCTATGCAAAAGAAAAAAAAATTATGAAAAATAAGATTACACTACCCCCCTCTTTTTTTTTGTACTGGGGATTGAAGCTAGGAGAGCTCAATCCCTGAGAGATACATCCCCAGCCCTTTTAAAATACATTTTATTTAGAGACAAGTTCTCACTAAATTGCTTAGGGCCTCACTAAGTTGCTGAGGCTGGCTTTGAACTTTCAATCCTCCTACTTCAGCCTCTCTAGGTTCAGGCATGCACCCAGCTGCACTACTCTTTGAAAACCATTTTTTTTTTTTTTAGTTTTCCGTGGACACAACATCCTTATTTTATTTTTATGTGGTGCTGAGGATCGAACCCAGCGCCACGTGCATGCCAGGCGAGCAGGCAAGCGCACTACCGCTTGAGCCACAACCTCAGCCCCGAAAACCAGTTTTTAAGCAGCAGGTTAGGCACCATGTATACAAGATGTCTTCTATTTCTGACAACTCATAATAGAGCAATTAGGTAAAAACACAACTGATTAGGAAGTGTTGTGATCTTATATGCTCGTTGTATAGAAAAGGGTTTGTAAAACAAAGAGATTACAAAGAGTGAAATCAATTAGAAAAATACTATAACATAGTCTGGATAAGACACAAGGCAATTCTGAACTTGGACAGTGAAAATGAGATTGGAGAAGAGGAAAGAACAAGATAGAAGAAAGAACAAGAGGCAAAAACTCTTCAAGGTTTCCTGATCAGGTGACAGAACAATGATTTGAGGGTATCAACTGAGACAGGAAACAAAGAGGAGCACTTAAGGAGGAGTCCAAACAGTGAGATCCTTCTAGACAGGTTAAGTCTGAAGGAGCTCATGGATACAAAACCGGAGGTTTACAGAAATCAGATGAAAGTATTGAGTCAGAGAAGGGCTGGAGCTGGGTATAGTGTCACACACCTGCAATTCCAACCTCTCAGGAGACTGAAGCAATAGGATCATAAGTTCAAGATCAGGCCAGGGAACTTAGCAAAACCCTGTCTCAAAATAATATGAAAAGGCTGGGGACAAAGCTCAATATTAGAGCACTTGCCTGCCATGTGTAAGGCCCTGGGTTCAATTCCCAATACTGCAGAAAAAGAAAGACAAGAAAAAGAAGAGGGAGTCAGCACTAAAGATACTGACTGATGATACATCATCTTATTGTGATAATGGAAGATACAGGAATGGATGATTGGACTGGGAAGAAATAAATATGTGGGATGAAAATGCAAGATGGAAAACAACACTGGAAGATACTTATATCTAAATAACAATTGAAGGATGAGGAAATGATGAGGGATAATAATGAAGAACACTAGTATGAAATACTGGAGGGAAAACCATGAATGAATCACGATAATAAGTATAGACCTTAGCTGGATGCAGTGGCGCACACCTGTAATCCCAGCTGAGGCAGGAGAATCGCCAAGTTCAAAGCCAGCCTCAGCAACTTAGTGGGATCCTCTCTCAAAAGGAGGAGCGGGGCTGAGGATATGGCTCCGTGATTAAGCACCCCTGGGTTCAATCCCCCCACCCCCAACCCCATACCAAAAATAAATAAATAAATACAGCTCTTTACAATTTGGCTGTTTACTGACATGTGAGATTCATTTCCTGTGACCTCCCCAGATACTGTACTCCTGCCATTCAGAACTTCTGATAACCCCTAAAATGCAATAGACTTTCTATTTCCATACCTTTGCACCTGCTGTTTCCTGTGCCTAGAATTCCCTCCCTACCTTAGTCACGCTGCATGCTATTACTCTTCCTTCAGGTATCAGCCTCTCCAAGGTCTTTGCTGAATTTCCTGAGCAAGGAAAAGACCCCACTGCACTGGATCATACCTCCAATATTAAAATCATCACATCACATTCTAGCTGGGTATGGTGGCACTCACTTGTAATCCCAGTTGCTCAGGAGTCTGAGACAGGAGGATCTCAAAGCCAGCCTCAGCAATTTAGTGAGGCCCTTAGCAACCCTGTCTCTACATAAAATCCAAAAAACAAAACAAAACCAAAAAAAAGGCTGGGGATGTGGCTGAGTGGTTAAGTACCCCTGAGTTCAGTCCCTAGTACCACCCCAATCCCCCCCAAAATCATCACATTCTTGTGTTTGGTGTGTTTTAACACTATACCACAATTCCATGTGTACTGAGTGTTTCACCTCTGGATTTCGAGGTCCCAACATGACATCTGGCATAGTTGGTAATCTTACATGCACTTACATGTTTAAGGATATAGATTTTGATGTCTAACACAATTGAGTGTGAACTTCTTACTCTGCCATTCACTTGTCTATGTGATCTTAGTTTTTTTCTTTCTTTCTTTCTTTTTTTTTTTTTTTTTTTTGTTTGTTTGGTTGGTTTTTGGAGGTAGGAATTGAACCCAGGTTGCCTAATCACTGAGCCACATCCCAGCCCTTTTTATTTTTTTACTCTTTTTATTTTGAGACGGGGTCTCGCTAAGTTGCTTAAGGACCTCATTAATTTGCTGAGGCTGGTCTCAAACTTGCAATCCTCCTGCTTAAACCTCTCAAGTCTCTGGGATTATAGGTGTGTGCCACCATGCCCAGCTCTTGTCTGTGTGATCTTAAGCAAACTTCTAAGCCCCTTTCTTTATCCTTAAATTGGGATACTAGTGTTCCTATTTCACAGAACGGATAAAGAATGAAATGAGATAATGCACATAAAGAACTTGTCACAGAGTTTGACACACTCCAGTCTAGTACAAGACAGCATCTTAATTTCAGAAGGAGTGCAATATAATTGCTGAATATCTGAATAGTGCTCTCTTGTCCCAGCGTGAAGAACTTTAGGAAGGAAAGAATGATCAACAGAATCGAAACTGCTGAGAAGGCCAAAAGGATAATAAGGGCTGTCAGGTGGCAAAATTCTCATCCTAAGCATCCTTCTTTTCCCAACAATTTAGCTGCTTTTTACCTCACTGTCAGGCTCAACCTTGTCCCAAGATCTATAACTAAGAAGATAAAAGAATTGGGAGAGAAAAGAAAACAACTTCCAGGCAGAGTAAAGGCCTAGAATTGGGATCAAGGTCAGGATGATTCCTTTTCTGGAACAGAAAGAAAGAAGGAAGGAATATGTAAAAATAGGGATGCTTAGAAGTAGATCGATGTTCCTGGTTTTCTTTCATAACCAAAGAAGGCGGTGATAAGAGAAGCATTCATGAATAAAATATTTTGTACTCTCAGATGAAAGACTTAAGTTTGTTGCACAAACAATCCAAGGTTTTATCAGAAAGAGATAGTTGGCAGATGAGATCTCTTATCCAATTAGAAGTCTTATTTAGTCAACAGCTTTGGTTTGATACTCTTGTACATTTTAGATTTTTTATTTAAATTTGTTTTCACAAAGTAAATATTCATTGGTACCTAAAACCTTATTTTTTTTTCTTTTTTTCAAGTGCTTGGGATGGAACCCAGGGTTTTGCACATGCAAGCACTCTACCACACCCCCAGCCCCTAAATAAATTCTATAAGCATGCTAACAAATCTATGCAAATACTTGGCAACAATTTTGGATAGATGAAAACATTAAATATATTGATTTCTTGAATATTAGTTTTACCTCAATGGTATTTTCCTTTATAAACTAGAAATATCAATGTGATTATTTCATATAATTCATGTTAAATAGGTCTATTATTCTAAAATTTACAAGCTCACACAATTTAAGCAATATTATAATACCCTGCCTCTAACATTGTTCTTCATTTCTGGGATTACAGCCATGACATAGGGCAACAAATTTGTTTAACCAGGCAACCAACAACCAGTTCCAGAAAGGGTTGAATTTGTTCAATCCCAAATAAAGTAGGGTGGAAAAAAAAAGAATAATAACAACAGCAACAATAACAACAACACTGTTAATAACATTATTATTATTTGGTACCAGGAATTGAACCCACGGACACTCAATCACTGAGCCACATCCACAGCCCCTTTTATGTTTCATTTAGAGGCAGGGCTTCTCTAAGTTGCTTAGGGCCTCACTAAATTGCTAAAACTGACTTTGAATTTGCAATCCGCCTGCCTCAGCTTCCTGAGCTGCTGAAATTACAGGCATGCATCACCATACCCAGCTGAAATAACAATATAGTAAAGCAAAGATGGATAAGCCAAAGTATTCATAAACCTATAGAAATATTTGAGTTTGACAAGCCCATCCTTTAAAGACAATCAGGAAAAGAGTCACACAAACCCAATTCATATGAAGTCATACACTGCAGAAAAATTACATGATACTCCTACATTTATTGCCATGAGAGTTGAATAAAGGTTAACGAACTTGAAAAGCTGCATCTCCAAGAGTCTGGTTTTAATAACAAGTGCTTGGCAAGAGAGCATCCATTACAAAGGAAAACTGTTATGATAAATAACTTGCATATAAGGCAATTGGAAGAGTCAAGGAGATGCATCACTACTTCAGTCTAGTGAAATAAATCATTTAAAAGAATCAATTAATTTGGAGCTGAGGTTGTGGCTCAGTGCTAGAGTGCTTGTCTAGCACATGTGAGGCACTGGGTTCAAACTTCAGCACCACATAGGAGTGAAATAAAGATTAAAAAAAAAAGAATCAATTAATTTAAACAAAATTAAGCATTCTATGTTTTATTTGAGTGGGGCTAGGTTAAAAACTGACAATAACTCAGATCTGGGTGTTTCCTCTAATTTCTGCAGGCAGTGAGATGCCACTCTCACAGAACATGACCAAATCTCCTTTAACTTTTTTTTTTAAAAGATATATATATAGAGAGAGAATTTTAATATTTATTCCTTTTTTTTTAGTTTTTGGCGGACACAACATCTTTGTTTGTATGTGGTGCTGAGGATCGAACCCAGGCCCCACGGATGCCAGGCAAGCGCGCTACCGCTTGAGCCACGTCCCCAGCCCTCCTTTGACTTCTTACTGGACTGCTCATCTGTCTCCCATCCCCGAAACTTGGACACATCCCCAAAAGAACTGCCTCTGGTCAGACTTGATACCAAGTGCCACCAGTGTGTGTTCAGACTGAAATGGTTCTGTTTTCAGCCTGAACGTGAATCCAGAAATGACTTCTGAGGCTTTAACTTAAAATATCCCTCTTATCAGCCTCAGCTCACCAGTGATCATGGCCAAGTACATGTTTTCAAGATAGAAGACAGTGCTTAGAGAGACATTATTGTCAAGTTAGTAGGGGAATAATGGCAGAAGTTTTGCATAGTAAATAGACAGAAGCAAAACAGCTCAGATATCAGATGATAAAGCTTAGTAATTTAAATTAAATTTAGTCATCTGAATAGCAAATAAGATTAATGTACAAATAACAATAATGGCTCTAAAACAAGGAAGTTACAAACATGGATACAAACATTGGTGAGAAAGAACAATTTGAGATTCAGAATGTAATCAGGCTGTACACTGAAGAAAGGAAATCCTAACAGGACTGTGGCTTACTATAGAACACAGAGGAATTCTATATCAAAACTCCACTGTAGCCAGGGTGCAGTGGCACACGCCTATAATCCCAGTGACTCAGGAGACTGAGACAGTACAAATTTCATTTGCACAAAAGATAAAAACTGACAATAACTCAGATCATAGATTTTACTATGATCTTGCATCTATTATTGCTCAGACTTTGAAGTAGATTATTTCTTCTTCTAAAAATCCCACATGCAGGAGTTGGGAATATAGCTCAGTGGTAGAGCACTTGCCCAGCACAGCACCCGTGAAGCTCTCCTCAATCCCCAGCACCAAAAAATGAATAAAACTAAAAACTAAAACCCCCACATACAGAGCGGCTCCCAAATTTCTACTTAGGAAGGATTTAATGGAGGCAATCTGATGGGAAGACAGAAATGCCAAGAGGACATGGAATGAAGTTATTTATGCAGAGAAAACAGTGTTTTTATTAGATTGTATGTTACAGAATTGAAGAAAATAGCAATATTTTTTAAAGTTCTATTTGAATTTTAGCTAACATTGTACTGGGCACCATGGAGCATGTTTGTAATTCCAGAGGCTCCGGAGACTGAGACAGGAGGATTGCAAATGTTGAATACCTCTAAATTCAATCCCTAGTACCAAAAATACATAGATAGATGATAGATAGATAGATAAAATTGTGAAAATCTGATATCCAGGATTAGGTGATGATGATGATTGTATTTGAACCTGGCTTTTTTTTTTTTTTTTTTAATGTACCAAGGATTGAACACCAGGGTGCTTAACTACTCAGCCTTTTTTTGTATTTTATTTATTGACAGGGTCTCACTAAGTTGCTTAGGGCATCATTAACTTGGTGAAGCCACCTTTGAATCTGTAATCCTTCTGCTTCAGCCTCCCAAATCGCTGGGGAATACAAGCATGCACCACCATGCCCAGATTGGAGGTGGCTTTATCAGCACATGGGAAGAAGGTGGCTAATGGAGTCAAGCCCTTGTGGCAATATTCACTTTCTAAAGAACAAAGACCAAACTTTAGTAAATTGCAGGCTCTTTGTGATGTCATTCCATTAACTTTCCAGTTTTATTTTTTGCTACTCCCTCCTTGTCCCCTACTCTGGGATTGATCACTAATCCTTCTACCTACCCTCCAATATTCGCCATCTCTATATGTCTCTTCAGGATGTTCATTCTGGATCTGAAATATTCTGTATTTAATTTCTACCTTTCAAAATTAAATCCATTCTCCTACATTTACTCAAACTTCAACTGCTTCACTAAACCTAATGTGATCTCCTCCAACCAAAGAGAAATCTCATCTGTACTCTTGTGGTATTTGGTACACTTTATTGCCCTTGCCATATTCTTACTATCTGTACTCTAGTAAGCTGCGTATAATGATCGACTTAATCTCTTATACACCTACAGGAGCTTCAGCCACAGATGTGGGAAGTGAGTGAGAAAACCTTAGATGATTCCTACCCCGACCACGGAGGCACCTCCAGTCACCATAGCTGACTCCTCATAGACCCACCAAGCCGAGACCAAATTGCAAATTAATGAACAAAAATCATGATTACTGTTGTTTGAAGCCACTATGTTTGAGATGGTTTATTATGCAGCAATACATAAATTTTTTTATATCCTTGAAATAAAAGCTAAGTTGACAGGTTATTGAATTTAAGGCCATGTATACTAGAAATAGGTAACTAGCTCCTGAATGTACCATAATCTGCCCATGTAGTCACTCTTTATAAAAACATAGAATGCTAATCTTCTCCAAAATTTGAAGAGAATGAAGTTTATTTCTTTTCTTACTGCTAATATTCAATGTAACTGATTTGGAATTTGTTTTCTTAAAGCCTCTGGGAGCAATAAGTATTCACTGCATAATATAAGCAATATGACTCTTTGGTTTTCTTTTCTTTCTTTCCCTTCTCCACAACTCCCACCCCCCACCCCAAGTGCTGGGCATCAAACCCAGGGCTTTGAGCATGGTAAGCACATACTCTACTACTGAGCTATGTCTTCAGTCCCACCATTTGTCCATTTGTTTGGGTTTTTGATTTTGGTACTGGGAATTGAACCCAGGGGTACTTCACCACTGAGCTATATCCCCATCCCTTTTTAATTTATTCTTTTGAGAAAGAGTCACACTAAGTTGCTGAGGCTGGCTTTGAACTTGTGAACCTCCTGCCTCTGCCTCCCAAGTTGCTGGGATTACAGGTGTGTGTCACCATTCCTGGCTCCATTTGGTTTTGGATATAATTTTTTTGTTTGCATTTCACTTTCATAAACAGCTTCCCTTCCAGACATAAGAATTTGTTTTGTATCTTTATGTGATGTTTAAATTATGCAAATAACATTTTTAAAAAGCTGAAAGCATATTAATGTCATTAAGATTTTCTACTTTAGAATCTACGTTTTCCTAAAATCTGAAAAATTCAAAATACAAAACCCAGAAGAGAGCATCCAAAAGTGGAGTTATGCTAATATATCAATTGATTTTGGATAAAGATGCAAAATCAATTTAATAGATAAAGCATAATATTTTCCACAATTGGTTCTGGAACACTTCAACATCCATATAGAATAAAAATGAACCTTGATTTATAAGTCACAAAAATACAAAATCAACTTAAAATGGGTGACTGACTTAAATGTAAAATGTTAAAAACTACAAACTTTTCAAAAGAAAATATGAGGATCTTGTGTTTTTGTTTTTGTTTTTGTTTTTTTTCCTCATATGCAGAAGCTAGAGAAGAAAAAGGAAAAGAAAGGTGGAGGTGGATCTCATGAACATCAAAGGGAGATCAGTAGAGGAAAAGGTATCACAGGGTGGGAACAGGAATGGTCTGGGAAGTGCTGAGGAATGACATTGTAATATCGTGCACTGTGTGTATGTATAAATATGTAACACCAAATACCATTCATATGTTCAACTATAATGCACCAATAAAAAAAGTGTGGAATTAAAAAAAAAAAAGAAAAAGAAAAAACCAGTAACACTTGGTGGCACACGCATGTAATCCCAGAAGCTCTGGAGGCTGAGGCAGGAGGATCCCAAGTTCAAAGTAAGCCTTAGCAATTTATCAAAGCTCTAAGTAATTTAGTGAGAGACCCTGTCTCAAAAATAAAAAGGGGGGCTGGGGATGTGGCTCAAGCGGTAGCGCGCTCGCCTGGCATGCGTGCGGCCTGGGTTCAATCCTCAGCACCACATATAAACAAAGATGTTGTGTCCGCCGAAAACTAAAAAAATAAATATATTTTTAAAATTCTCTCTCTCTTTAAAAACAAGAAAAAGAAAAGGGATGGGGATGTAGCTCAGTGGTAAAGGACCCCTGGTTTCTATCTCTAGTACAAAAAGAAAAAGAAAGAAAACAGATAAATTATTTGAACAGATTCTTCAGAGAAAATATATAAGAATGGCAAATAAATACATTAAAGTGTTCATCATCATTAGTCATTAGGGAAATACAAATTAAAACTATAATGAAATACCACTACACACCTATTGTAATGACTGAAACAAACAAACAAAAAAGACAATATCAAATGCTGACAAGAATGCAGATTAAAGGGCAGGGGATGTGGCTCAGTGGTAGAGCACCTGTGTATGATGCTCTGGGTTTGATCCTCAGGACCACAAAAAAATAAATTTAAAAATTAAAAATAAAAAGGTCTGAAGATGTAGCTCAGTGGTAAACTGCCCCTGGGTTGAATCCCCAGTACCCTCCCCCCCCAAAAAAAAGAAAAAGAAAAGAAAGAAAGAAAAAAAAGAACGCAGATTAATAAGAACTCTCACTCGCTGTTGGAAGAAATGTAAAAACGCCCAGCCACTTTGGAAAACAGTTTGGTAGTTTCTTTCTTTCTTTTAATTTATTTTTCTATCTGATTTTCTTTCTTTTCTGGGTTTATTATTGTTGTTTGTTTTTGACCAGGGATTGAACTAAGGGGCACTTAACCACTGAACTACAACCAGGCCCTTTTTTAAAAGTAATTCCATTTTTTATTTTGAGACAGGCTCTTTTTTTTTTTAATATTTATTTTTCAGTTTTTGGTGGACACAACATCTTTATTTTGTGTGGTGCTGAGGATTGAACCCAGCGCCCCGCGCATGTCAGGCGAGCGCCCTACCGCTTGAGCCACATCCCCAGCCAGAGACAGGCTCTTGCTAAGTTGCTGAGGCTGATTTGAACTTGGGATCCTCCTGCTTCAGCCTCCCAAATTGCTGGAATTATAGGTATGCACCACTGAGCCCTGCTGGTAGTTTCTTATTAACACACATTTACCATAAGATCCAGCAATCCCACTCCTAGTATACACCTAGAGAAGTAAAAACAAGTTTGCACAATAAGCCTATACACAGATGTTTAATAGCAACTTTATTCATAATTGTTCCAATCTGGAAACAACCCAAATGTCCATCTGGTGAGTGGTCATGGTGGTACACTCATACAGTGGAATACTACTCAATATTCAAAAGGAACCAAATGTTGTCACAGGTAAGAACTTAGATGGACCTTACAAGTATTAAGACAAATGAAAAAATTCATTTCCAAATGGTTATATTCTGGATAATTCTATTCACATAATATTCTGAGAAAGGCAAATATATATAGGGTCTGACCAGTGGATCCTAGGGGTTGGAGGTGGGAGAAGCATTTGACTACAGTAGATTTAGAAAATGAAACATTAAGGGCAGATGGAGCTATTCTGTACCAAGATTGCAATGATAGTTATACAACTCTTAGTATTTGTCAAAACTTATTAAAATATATAAAAAGTGAATTCTGCTATATATAAATTTAAAACAAATTTTAAGAATCTAATAATGTCCATACATTACTATATTCACTTATTGTCTCTCTCCCAACCCTTCCCAGTCTAAACAAAATTATCCTCTCATAACTCAAATGCTTTGCAGAACATGAAAATTCAAAATATAATATCTTGACAAGCATAAACAAGCATGGGATTAATTACGGAAGAAAGTGAAAAGCTTAAAAATGTAAGTCTTCTTTTGTTTTTTGGCTTGTTCAACAAGATTCTCCATTAACCCAGATTATTCTCAGGATGATTTTTTTTTTTCAGGACTATCATGAAATCAGCAGGAATAATTGAGTAGCTCCCAGGAGAAGCAAAAGCAAAGTGAGGGCCATGGTCTCTGCACTCAGCAACTGTGATGCTGGAGAAATGCTCTCTTAGAGAACACAGACATGAAAATGGAACTTGAGTTATTTTCATTTGATGGATTTGAGTAATTAAATCAACTTTAGTGTAAATCCTATATTTAAGGCAACCCAAAAGAATCTCCACAAGAATAATTATAGAGAGCTTGGAGTAAGAAGAGGGCTAAGAGGAGCTCCCTTAATAGTCAACAATGCCTGAAAATTAGAAGAGGAAGATAGTAAACAATGGTGATTGTGAAGTAGGGCATCATTAAGACCAAGTTTGAAATCCCTGAATTGCAATTTAATATGTTTGAACATGAACATGTACCTAGCTTCTCTAAACCCACAGTTGTATCATATGGAAAATAGGAATAATAGTATCTCCTTCACAGGATTATTGTGCCTGGTTCAGTACCATGCCTGACTCATTGTAAATATTTCATTATTACCATATGGGAGGTCACTAAATTTCCACAACAAACCAGGAAAGAACTCTACTGCTATAAATGAAATGACACTACCCAGAGATTTCAGGGAAGGATTTATTATGAAACAAGAAGAAGACACTAACAGTTTATTGGCATAATGATAGAGGATGTCTTATAGCTCCTCCAACTCTTACATGGATCAATGCCATGGAAACTCCCAGTAGGGCTCATCAGAAAGACAGTAAGGGCCAGAAACACTAGCGACGTGTCTTGCACTGGGAGATCTCAGTACATACTTACTTAATTAATTTTAATTTCTTTGGTAATGGCATAGAAATGGTTCAGGTCTCAATATTTAGATATGCACATTAAAAACTCAGTTGTAAAACTATCACTTTTTTATTTCTTTCTTTTCTTTTTGTGGTGCTGGGGATAAAACTACCATTTCTTATTTTTTTCTTTCACACAGTTAGAAAATGAATAAAGAATAAACATGATCTGATGTCCAGGAAATTTTTCTTTCCAGTTTGGTAACTAAATTGACTTTCACATTTGAAAAATAGGTAAAACTTCTGCATCTTAATTATCCAAGATATAAAATAAAAATAGCACTTTTTTTAAAAGGGGGAGGAGGAGGGAAATAGTTAATTTCTTAGGTACATGAGAAGACAGTTTGTTGATAAATTTATTCTCTCCATAACAGAATGAAATTGAAGGTCATTCTCCTTGACCTTCCCATTTTTTTTTTTGAAACTTAGATTTTTACCTATACTATGTGAAGATACTGGACCACTTTAAATATTTCATACTATATAAGCATTTTTCCAAAGTTCAAAAAAAAATCTTAGTCCAAATGACCAACATGTAAAAATAACATACAATTTGATATGTAATTCTAACAATATATTAAATAATTACACAAGAATAGCAATACAGCAAATAGATCCAAATATAGATCTGTATGCACCAAAACCTTTCTAAACCATTTTTTTCCTGAATTTCCATTATATAATTAAAATTATGATCAATGAATTTATTGCTGAAATCCAGTAATGTCTAATTAAAATCTTAGGAAAATACAACTATACTTTTTCTCACAACATGGTTTGGAAAAAAGAAAAACATTCAGATTTTAAGTTAATTTCAATTCAATCCAGAACACTGATTTGAAAAATAATTATTAAAGCACATGGAGAAATATGCCCAGAAAACAGTAACACAGTTAAAAATATAATATGACTAGGACCTAATATGACTAGGACCACTTAACAGGACAGCACAGTTATCCTTTCTGTTTTTCTATTTGTAATTTGCTCAAAATCAGTTGCAAGCTAATGGTGATTCTGCAGCCAGAGGTTGTCAGTACTTGTATTCCACCTGACTGGATGAATCAGGTAGACCGGAATAACCAATAATTCAAGAAACCTATTTCTACAGCCTATGCAAATTAATGCACCAATCACTAAAAGAGTACTTCTGTAAGGTCATATAAATGAAAGCCTGAACAGAGGACACCAGTCAGTAACTTTACTGTTGCAGCATTATGTCATTTTACACAGTTTTTAATTATGAGTTCCTCCAAGTAGAATGCCTACTCTGCAAATTGCAAAATAGCAATGACCTTTAATGCAAATTTTTCTAGTAACTATTTTCAAACATAGTATTTCTTAGGTCAATAAAAATATTCTAAATATAGAATGAAATTTCACAGCATTTTTTATGAGTGCTTATATTCTATTTAATGTATTTTACTTTCTCAATATTCATATATGTAATATATATAAATACATACATATTTAGCCTGGTATAAAAATGATTTTCTTTTTGCTTAGGATGTGATTTTTCTTTTGCTATAAATAGCAATACTCTCACCTTCATTCCTAGATGCATATCTATCAGAAATACAGATTTAATATTACTTGCTATCACAATTCTTCAGGGGAAAAAATAATTTCAAGTGCAATTAAAAATGCATTGTCATAAAATTAGAGTCCTGGATCTTATAAGGATTTAAAACTCTAACAATTTGGAGGGGATAAGATTGCCTTAAAATAAAAATGTACACATGAATTTTTAGTCATTGCATTAAAAAATGCCCATAAACAAAGGTTTGCCCTATTGTAGCATTACTACACTACATAATGTTTTCGTAACAAGGACAAAAGCTTGTTAAGTGTCATCCAAATTTCCCTATCATTTTTCATAAATTCTAGTGTCCTTGGTGTTCATCAAAATTTTCATACTTCCAGATCCTTCCTGCCAGATAGTATCCATTAAACAAGTTTATCCTATTTCTAAACAGGAATCCAATTCTTTTTGGTAAAGAAGTTCCCTACTTGCAGATAGTGAATCATGACTCACACTCATGCACTACCCTGAACAGAGCAAGTGGTCAGTTGCTACTACTGTGACAACCTAAAATGCTAATGTAGTTCCTGGCAATGGTAGCAGAAGGGGTGGGGTAGGGGGGACCCTAGATACCAAATCACAGATCACAACCAGATGGAGTACTCTCTTGTTTTAATATTACCATACAAACAGAAGACAGGGTTTATCCAAACAGCCAAAGAAATGTGCATTCCCCCTTTGCAGTATTGGGGCAAGCTTCTTGAGTCTCTATAGAAATGGAAAGAACAGGAACACATGTCTCCTAGTACTGTCTAGTACAGGACTGCAATTGTTGGGCGTATCTCTGTTCAAAGTTGAGAACTGGTTTAAAGGAAAAAAAAAAAAACCCTCTAGACTTAGCTCCTTTTCTCCTTTGGGTTGCAAGTGAATGTTTCCAGCAACCTCTCTTAAGGTCCTCAGGGAATTTAGGTCTAAGGTACATTTTTCCCAAAAAGTCCCCTTAGTTTCTTCTAACGGTATAGCTCTGCAGTGGGTCATGTGACAGCTGGGTGTGTGCCTCTAGGCGCGGTGGGGGGGATGAGTTTGCGGGGTGTGTGTGAGTGTGTGCCTGCAGAAGTTCCACGTCTGGTTTGGGAAGACGTGTGTTTTTCTAGAGCGTGAGTGTGTCTGAATGTGTGCGAAGTGAGACTGAGAAAAAGAGATTTAGAGAATGGTCCTGGTCAGGCGCTGTGGCCAAGCATGCCGGTGCCGGTCTCACTCCCGGGTCAGCCTCTGCATTGGGGGCGAGGTCCCGGTCCTTAGGGGGACGGGAGGACAATGGGGTGCGGGCGCCCCTCCCCGTACTTTGTGCACCCACCTGACGAATCCGCGGCGGGTTCAGCGGGGTGGAGGCCCCGCCTTCCGGGGCCGGGGAGGTGGGAGAAGCCATCTTCCTGCGGCTCCGGGTTTCTTCCTCCTGTCACTCCCGGGTCTCCCGCGTCTCCTCCGTCTCCTTAGCTCCGGGCCTGCGGCCCGTCAGCCGCCGCCGCGCCCCGTGTACGCGCCGGGGCTCCTCCGCCGCAGGAGTGGAAGGGGCAGCTGTCCCCTTCGCTCGCCCGCGCGGAGTCCTGGACTGAGCCCCTCGGCCCCTGCCTGCGCCCACCTACCTCCCGGTGGGGAGATTCGGGGCCATGGCGGGCGGGGGTCCGGCGCGACCTTGGCCGCGGGGCTGCGCGGGCGGCTGCCTCTTCCCGAAGGCGCCGCGCTCCGCGCGTGTCTGAAGGAGCGAACGGCCGGGCTTATTCTAGCAGCGGCTCCGGGAGAAAGAAGGCTCCTTCCCTCGCTGCTGCCGCTATCGCCAGGAGAGCGATGAGCTCATGGACAGCTCCCAGAAATATGTCTATATGCACCACTGACTGCTGGAGTTCGGGAGGTGGGTGGGGATAAGGAGGCTCCTCGGCGGGCGCTCCCGCATCACAGGCAGACGTTCCCTCGGGAGGCCCCGGGCTGATGGGGCACGTCCAACTCCTCCCTGCCCATCTCCACACTCACTCTCCGGCTCTTTCCATTCATCCCATACACACATTCCCCATGCACACTCATTCTCCCTTAGCGTTCGGTTAGGCACCCACCCACCTCTAGCCTCCACACACACATTCTTTGTTCTGCCAACCACTCCCTGTTGGTAAGGAGGAGTTATTTTACGGAGAGAACATGGTATGAAATGTCAGTGCAACTTCAGCTCCTGTCAGATGTGGGCTGGTGGAGAAAATACCATGGTGGTGTGCCTTTTATGCTTTGGGCATTTCCTCCTTACCCCAAGACCCAGCTTCTCATTCCCACCTTCATCACTATGAGAAAGCACCTTCCAGCTACCATCCAGGGTGGTGACTTGACCCCATCATCACTAAGGTGGAGTGTTCCTCCTCTGTGGCTCTGAGAAGAGCTTAAAAGACAGGAACAGGTTTAGTAGAGCACTATCGATGCAAGAGCTGGTGGCAGGAACCGTGAATGCCACAGTGGGGCTGACCTAGTTTGTATTACTGATTACAGGGATGTAACTGGAATTATGGTTGATTTAGAGAAAACCACTTTGCAAGACCTGATCGTTATCTCTCTTCATCGATTCAACTGCCCCATTGAGGTAGGAATTACGACATTTTAACAGATAGCTAGATGACCTTCATGAGATCTTATGCATCATCAATTATTTTCTCCTATGGATCTCCACACAAACATACACATCCACCTTTAAAAACAAACCAAAACACAACTTGTGGTGGTGCTTCATGCCATTAGTCCCAGCTACTCAGGAGGCTGAGGCAGGAAGATCCCTTCAGCCTGGGAGTTTGAGACATAGCATGACTCTAAAAACCAGAACAAAATACCCACCTTCCTATATCATGGACATCCCCCATTCCCACCAGCTACTGTTCCAGTTCTCTACACTTCGTTTCAGCAAGATCCTCTGCAAAATTTCAATATCTCCAACACCAATCCTCAGATTCTCCATTGAACCCACTCCATTCAGGTTTTCCTTCATCTACTTTTCCAAATCTTCTCCAGATAAGGTTTCCAGGGCTGGGGAGTTGGTAGAGTGCTTGCCTCACATGCACAAGGCCCTAGGTTCAATCCCCAGCACCACAAAAACAAACAAACAGTTAAGGTTTCCAATGACCTCCATGTTGCTAAATCTAACGATCAACTCTCCATCTTCATGTCTTGACTTTTAAACATTATTAAAAGAAAAAAAAAATCACTCCTTCCATCCCAGAAATGTCTTCCACTGGTTTCTAGGACACCAGTCTTGCTGGATAGTCACTTTTTTCTTTGTCTCATTGTCCTTTGCTGGCTCTTCATCATTTTCAAGACCTCTAAACTTTGGAATGTGTCTTGGTCCCTGTTTTTTTCTCTTTGCCCACTACATTGTTGCTCTCTTTTAGTCCCACTGCTTTAAATAGAATTTATATTGTGTTAAATCCCAAATATATGTCTCCATCCTCTCAAATTCTAATTCCTATTGCCAATTGCCTCTACCTCCACCTGGATATCTAGGAATTCCAAACTAACCATGTCCAAAACTGAGCAACTTTGAATTACCATCTGCCAAATCAACTCCTCAGATACAGCTTTTTCTATCTTTGGAATGCTCAGGAAATTCAATATTGTCAGAAATATCATTTCCTTGCTTGCTGTAATGCCCCGTATATCATCCATCAGTAAATCTTGTTCATTCTACAGAGTCCAACCATTGCTGTATTTCCCTACATCCCTCTAGTCAAAGCCATCATCTTTCACCTGCCTGTTAGCTAAAGTCTCTACTAAGTCTGCATTTTTCTACCCTTGCTCTTCACAATAGAGTTGCCATAGAGCAACCAGCCAGTGCTCAAAGCCCTCCTGAGTTTTCTTTTCCTCACTCAGAGTAAGAGCCAGGCCGTTTCAGTGGTTTATAAAGTCCATAGTCTATCCTTCATTTCTGCTTACCTCCCTCAGTCTCCTCAGCTCACTTTCTATAGCATGCTAGCCTTATTTCTATTTCCTGAATATTCCAGGTCCAATCTGATCTCAGATCCTTTGTACTTGCACCCTTCCTCCTCCAGGTATGCATGGATCATTTCCTTACTTCCTTTAGGTCTCTATGCCAAGCTCACCTTATGAGTGAGGCTTCCCTGATTACCTATGTTTTGGAGTGACTTGTGTCCAGTCCCTTCCCCAAATTTATATGTTGGAATCCTAACTCCCAATAACTAAGAACTGACTTTGGACTGTTGCATATATAATTGGTTAAGATGTACACAAGAGTACAGTGGGTCCCTAATTGTATGATTGAAGTTCTCATCAACAGAAAAAATTGGACACATACACATGCACATGGGAAGAATGCCATATGAACCTAAAGGTAGAAATTAGGGTCATACCTCAAAAAGCCAAGGAAAATCAAAGCACACCAGCAAACCATCAGAAGTTAGGGAAAGTCAGGAGACAGATCTCTCTCACAGCCCTTAGAAGGAACCAGCCCTGTTCACATCTCCATCTTAGACCTCCAGCCTCTTTGAGGGCAAGGCAAGAGATTTCTGTTGTATGAGCCACCTGTTTGTAGTGCTTTGTTATAGCAGCAGCTCTAGGAAACTAATATACTCTGTAAGATAATAATATCCACTATCTATTTTCCTCTTTGCTGTGTGTTACTTCTGTATACTTTTCATCATCTGAAAGAACTTGTATTTACTGGTTTGTTTATTGAAGCCACCTACCACTTGCAGGTAAAATTTCAGGAAGGCAGAAGTGTGATTTGTTCATTATTTGAAATACCTAGAACATTCAGCACCTTGAATGTTCCTATCCAATAAATATTTATTGAATGATATAAGTATATTTGCCAAAGTTATTTAAAAGGTTGGAGAGCCACGATTTGAACTCTAGTCCTTATCTTGAAAGCCTAAACTCTTTCCACTTTGCTGGTTTCTCGATGTGCATAAAAATCGTACATATTTGAGCCAGGCGCAGTGGCACATGCCTGTAATCCCAGCAATTTGGGAGGCTGAGACAGGAGGATCGCAAGTTCAAAGCCAGCCTCAGCAAAAGCAAGGTGCTAAGCAACTCAGTGAGACCCTGTCTCTAAATAAAATACAAAACAGGGCTGAGGATGTGGCTCAGTGGTTCAGTGCCCCTGAGTTCAATCGCTGATACCCCCCCAACAAAAAAAATTCATATATATTTAGGCTGGGGGTATAACTCAGTAGTAGAGCACTTGCCAATTATACATGAGAGCTTGGGTTTGATCCCTAGCACCAAAATAAATAAATAGATAAATGAATATTTTGAATAATTATATTCCTAAGTAAGAATAAGAGTTGGATTAATGCTCAAACATGGAATTGTTTTCTACCAGGGGTTGAACCCAGGAGTACTTAAACATTGAGCCATATCCCTATCCATTTTTATTTTTATTTTGGGATAGGGTCTTGCTAAGCTGCCTAGGGCCTTGTTAAACTACTGAGGCTGGCTTTGAACTTGTGATCTTCCTGTCTCAGCTTTCCGAGCTGTTGAGATTATAGGCATGTGCCACCACACCCAGCTCAAATATGGAAAATTTTATGACGTCATATCATAAAAACTGTTTATACTCTCTGCAAGCAATACCCCAGGTCACCCAATATGACTATTTTTATGGTGGCAGTGTTACATGATGGTTAGAATGGTGAAGTGAAGTCAGTCACTAGCTGAGTTCCTACTTTCTTACTTGACATCTTTCTTTCTCTCTTTCTTTTTTCTTTTTCTTTCTTTTTTATAAAGTTTTGGTTCTGGGGATTGACTCCAGGGGCACTGAAACTACACCCCCAGACCTTTTTATTTTTTGTTTTGAAACAGGGTCTCACTAAATTGATCGTGCTGACCTTGAACTTGCAATCCTCCTGCCTCAGCCTCCTAGAGTTCAGGTGTATATCACTGTGCCTGAATGGCCTTGCTTAGAATTTCTATAATTTATTGCTAAATTACAGAGCCTGGCCTCAAACTTGAGATCCTATTGCCTCAGCCTCCTGAGTGGAGTACCTGGGATTATAGGTATGTGCCACCACACTCAGCAATAAATGTGTTTTTAAAAGAACCCCTTGAATTTCATCTTAGAGAATCAAAGGAAACTTAACAGGGCAAGTAATACTATTATGTTCCAGTGACGCTCTATGTCATACCTGGGAATTTAAAAATCCAAATTCAGGATCTTAGATCTTTAGTGGCTTGGGATACTTAATTCAAATTAACAAAAACATGATCATAGGAATAAATAGCATTCAGATTTTTTAATTGGCAAATATCGGATAATTAAATGAAAATAGATGTTGAAATTTATAGATATAGATATAAGATAATATTGTAAGTAGGAGAATATTCTTGTTCTTACTTTTATAAATACTAGTATCACTTGTAACAACAATAAAGACTGCTACAAGAAAGATATCCTTGATTTACCAGGAAACTATGTAAAATCAAGATTATTATAGATCTCTCAAGCCATCTTGAGTAGTGACTATCTATCTTACAACAGCCCTCTTCCTATTTCAGATCATGGGATAGACTTCATCCTTACCCATAACTGCTACACACCATGCTTGTTCTTCCTCTTCCCATAGAAAATCCATCTCCTACATCCTACAATCCCCAGCCCTTTTTATTTGTCCGCTTTTTAAATTTTTGAGACACGGTCTTACTAGATTGCTGAAGATCTCACTAAATTGCCAAGACTGACCTCAAACTTGCCATCCTCTTGCCTCAGCCTTTTGGGTTGGCTGGGATTAAACATTTATACAACTGTGCCAGGCAACCCAAGTCCTTTGAAAACCATACTAGACTACACATAATTTCTGCATAATGGATTCATCTACATTCCTTAAAGGCCTTGAAATCCTTACTTTTTCTTCAGAAGAATCCTTGTTGCAATTCTTGTTTATTTTCATTTTAAATCTACATAGATGGGCTGTGGGTATACTTCAGTGACAGAGCACTTACCTGGTAGGTGTGAGGTCCTGGGTTTGACCCCCAGCACAAGAAAAAAAAAATTATATGGACAATGTGTCTGCTTATTTCCAATGACCTTCACCTCCTCCCTATTTCACTATCCACTTTCATGGTCTAGGACTTTTCAAGAGACTCAATCTATTTACCCATATTCAATAACTCTTCAATTCCACCTAAACCTCCTATCAATCCTACTACTTTCTTGATATCCCTATTCCATCTCACTATTCAATTTCCAAGCACTATATTTTATTATTATTATTATAACAACCACCTTGTATAAATTTCAATTTGCCTCTCTCTCTCCCTCTGCTAGACTCGCCTGGCAAAATAGATCTTAATTAAATCTAGCTTTCCATCTCCTATAAGCCTGCCACCATGCAGACTGGAGAAAATTGCTGAGAGATCTCAGTACCGATGGCTGTTAATTTCAGGCAGACTCTTGGTGGTATGTGGTATGTGGCAATCCTACCACATTTCTCTAATCAGTTCATTCTCCCACTCCCTAAAATAATCATTAACAACTTCTCTCTTCTTGCACTGTGGTTTCTTCATTCTTAACTGATGACCTTGTTCTTTCACAGAGAAAGCAGAAGCAACCAAAATATACCACTACCACCATTTCCATAAATCTTCCCATGTGCTAAATGACGTCTTTTATCCTCTTACCATGGATGAATTGTGCATGTTCTTATGCAAGGCCTCCATGCCGGCTCTTGATCTCACCCACTTAAACTGACTGTGGATGTGATTCTTGCAATTCTTCACTCTTGTTCTTGCTCCCCTCGTCCTCACTGAATTATTCCCCATCTCTCTATTATCCTATGATTTTGCTCCAGTTATGGAAAAACTACTCTGAAAAGATGTCTATATGGTACTTCCTCTTCCTCCACTTCCTCTCTCTCCCCTGAGGCTCTCTTAAACCTACTCCATTCAAGTTTTCTCCTCACCCTTTCACTAAAACTGTATCTAGGTCGACAGTCACCTCTGTGTTGTCATATGCTTCGGCCAGTTTTGGTCTGTTGTCATCTGATTCTCTCTCAACAACGTTTGACATCTATTTCTTCACTTGACTTCCAGGACTCCAAAATTTGTCTTGGTTTTCCTTCTTCCTCATGAGATGTTCCTTTTCAATCCGTAACTTCAGTTCTGGTTCCTCTATGTTCACCTCACAGCTGATCTCATGCATCATTTCCATTATTTAAATGCATCTATATGCTGACAACTCCCAAATCAGATGCCTGGTCCTTCAGCCTCTCCTTCTGCCAACTGGCTACTTTCCATCTCCCCCAAGATATCTAGTAGATGTTTCAGACTAAACATGTACAAAATTAAAAATGTACTTCTTCTTTTGGACTATTGTAATAGATTCCTATAGTCCTAGCCTCTATTCTCAACAGAGCATTGAAAGTTACCTGTAACATCTAAACACAAACTACTGGGAGTAGTGGCAGATGCCTATAATCCCAGGGAGGCTGAGGCAGGAGGATTGTAAGTTTAAGGTCAGCCTCAACAACTTAGAGAGACCCTGTCTCAAAATAAAAAATAAAAAAGCACTCGCCTAGCACATGCAAGGCCCCAGGTTTGATCCTCAACACCACATACATGCATACATACATACATACATACATACATAAATGAATAAAGGGTATTGTGTCCAACTACAACTAAAAAAGAATATTTTTTTTAAAAAGGACTACAGGTGTAGCTCAAGGATAGAGAGCCCCTGAAGTGCCACAAAAAAATAAAATAAAATGTAAACCCAACCATGTCATTCATCTCCCTAATAGTTTTTCATTTCACCCAAAATACCAGAAACATCTATCATCTCTTACCCCTCCCCCAAACCTATGGACTTTGTGACCTCATTTCTTAATCTTGTCCCTGCAATTCAGAGGCCTGGAGGGAAGAGTAAATGATCTTTTTTATTTTTTTTATATTTATTTTTTAGTTTTGTATGTGGTGCTGAGGATCGAACCTGGGCCACACGCATGCCAGGCAAGCACGCTACCGCTTGAGCCACATCCCCAGCCCTGAGTAAATGATCTTATGTTAGTAAAACACTTGAAATACAACCTGGCACATGGTAAGTGCTCAGAGGTGTTAGAAAATTGGCTCCTTCTAAGTGTAAACTGTTTCCAGTGGGTTAAGTAAAAGCATTATTCGGTCTCTAAAATATGAGATATTTAAAATACAATGCAACTGAGCTTGGTGGTACGTGCCTGTAAACCCAGCTCCTATAGAGGCTAGGGCAGGAGGAGCTTATGTTGGAGGCCAACCTGGGCAATTTATCAAGACTGAAAAATAAAATTAATAAAATAAAATATTTTTTTGAGTATGTGTATGTGGTGCTGGGATTCAAATCCAAGGCCTTGGGTCTGTTAGCCAAGTGCTGACCACTGAGCCTCACCCCAATCTCCTCTTTTCTTTCTCATCCATCCCTCCAAATAATACATATACGCAAATATACTCATGTAGATACAGTCAAGAAATCATTATTAGGCAATTTCACTTTGTGGATACATCATGGATTATACTTAGCACAAACTAAGACAATTATAACTTCACCAAGCAATATAATCTTAAGGGATCACCTTCATATATGTGGTCCATCATTGACCAAACTATCATTATGTAATGTGTGATTGTGCTCAAAACCTGCTGCATTTTGGTACTAGGGATTGAACTCAGGTGTCATTCTGGACCATTCTACCTCATCTCCCATATTTTAATATTCACCAAATACTTTTTTTTTTTTTTGGTTCTCTGGATCAAACCCAGATCTCATGCAGGCTAAGTGCATGCTCTTCCACTGAGCTACACCCCCAAACCTGTGAATTCTAACGTCCTGCTTCATTTTTGTTTTCCATATCCATGGCTTTAGTCTTCAGCTACTCAGTGTATTGTTGTAGTTTCTTAATAATGGCCCTACACAGCTCTTTCTATCCTGAAACATCGTGCATAATTCAGCAAGAATATCTTAAATTAAAAAAAAAGACCTTTCCATTTACAAAGCCTCAGTGACTTTTCATTGCCTTCAGAAAAAAATCTACCTTCCTTTGCTTTAAAGTAAAATCCCTCTTCCAAATGTTGATACACTTTTTGTATCAGGATATTCTTAAGACTAATAGCTATTAAATAGTTTTAAAAGGAAAAGATTGAAAGATCATCCTATATAGAAGTGTAGGATTTCTTTATATAAAAATTTACTATAATTCAAAGCCAGTGTCAGCAATTTATTGAGGCCCAAAGCAACTCAGGGAGAGTTTTTGTTTTTATTTTTGATACTAGGGATTGAACCCAGGGGTGCTTAACCACTGAGCCACATTCCCAACCCTTTTTTAAAAATTTCATTAGAGAAAGAGTCTCACTGAGTTGCTTAGGGCCTCACTAATTCGCTGAAGCTGGCTTTGAAATGATGATCCTCCAGGGCTGGAGATGTGGCTCAAGCGGTAGCGCGCTCGCCTGGCATGCGTGCGGCCCAGGTTCGATCCTCAACACCACATACAAACAAAGATGTTGTGTCCGCCAATAACTAAAAAAAATATATATATAAATAAATATCAAAAAGTTAAAAAAAAAAAGAAATCACGATCCTCTAGACTCAGCCTCCCACTGCACCCAATTTACAATTACTTTTTTAATTTATAGCCTTCTATACCTAGCACTCACATTTAAGCTTCACAACTACTATATGAAGTAGCAGGACAGTGATATGCTGATGCTACAGATAAGGAAAATAAGACCCAGAAAATTTAAATCTATGACACAGTCACATGGCTAGTAATTGCTACTCTAAGCCTTCACCAAGCACTTCCTGATGAGTCATATACCTGTTGCAGCTTTATTCAAATTCACAAGTCTACTGGGAGGCTGAGGCAGGAGGATTGCAAATTGGAGGGCAGCGTTGGCAACTTAGTGACACTGCCTCAAAATAAAACATAAAAAGGACTAGGAGTGTAGCTCAGTGATAGATCACCCCTGTACAAAACAAAACGAACAAAACTTCACACATATTTTTCCACTCTGACTAGATAGAAAGCATTCATTTTCTTTTCTTTTTCTTTTTTTAAACTCTGAGGTTTAATTTCCCTCTACCTGCTTCCCCTGATTACTCAAATCAACCAAAGACCATGAAGAACAGGAAATGAAGGCTTTAATTTGTTACCATACTAGATCATGTAAAAAGGCTGAATCAACTTCTCAGGAAGCTGTGGGTTTTCCACTAAAGCCATTCTCCTCTCTTTTGATAGTCATCAAGGAAGGACTACATTCCAGAGGATCTAGTGTATGTGACGGCAGTCAGTAAATGATAAATGGCCATGACATACAAATATCAAGCTTCAGCATCCTTGGCATACTACCTGGCTGTAGTTATATGCACTTAGTTTGTAGGGGGTTTCTCCTCTTCTGCCTCTACATATAAACCCAAAAGAAGCTAAAGACTCTCCTTAGTCATAAGGACCAAAGTTTCAATAGAAGATAATTGGAAGATATGTGTAAGGCCCTGAGCTCAATCTCTAGCGCTTCAAAAAAAAAAAAAAAGAATTGTGTGTGGGGGGGTATATGTATATTTGGTATTTTAGGTGGGATTTGTATCAAAAAGCCCTAGACTTTGCTTTTTACACAATATCCTAAGGTTTTCAGTCTCTGTACAGCTTCCAGACAAAATTGAGAGGGGTAATAAATCTCTAAAGAGAATTGGGCTCACTTCCAAATAACCATCTTAAACCAATATACATAAAGTCCGAAACAATCTTCAAACTAATCAACTAAAAGGGCAGGAGTTTCAGCTACACAAAACAAATCAATAGATTGAAATGTGGATATTCTACCTTACAGGGATCTTGATCCAGGTTCTATTCATATTAAATATAGACTGAATGTCAGGAGATGGACATTCAAAGCTCTTTGTGTAAGATGCTTTCCTTCCTCTCCAATTTTATTTTCTATCTTTTCTCCCCCTAAGCCTTTTTTTCAGCTGAATCAGTCTACTCCATCTTAAATAAAATACCAAATTTATGTTGTCCTCTGGCAAAAGCATTATTGGATTTCCCTGGACTTTTGCTATTACCTCATCCCCTGATGATTTATTAGAATAGCAGGTAGGAAATTAATGATGATTTTTGGTGACTTGAGGAACTCACCAGAAATGGAAAAATGTCTTGGTTTTTTTTTTTTTTTTTTGTCCTGGGAATTGAACCAAGGAGCATTTTACCACAGAACTACATCCCCAACCTTCTTTTATTTTTATATTTATTTTTTTTTACTTTGAGACAGGATCTCACTAGGTTGCTGAGGCTGGCCTTGACTTTGGATCCTCCTACCTCAACCTCCAAGTGGCTAAATTGCAAGCATGTGCCACCACACCTGGCTTACTTAAGCACTTTTTTTGAGGGGTGGGGTACCGGGGATTGAACTCAGGGGTACTCAATTGCTGAACCACATCCCAGCCCTATTTTGTATTTTATTTAGAGACAGCATCTCACTGAGTTGCTTAGCACCTTGCCTTTGCTAAGGCTGGCTTTGAACTTGTGATCCTCCTGCCTCAGCCTCCCAGACCACTGGGATTACAGGCATGTGCCACCTCACCTGGCTACATGAGCACTTTCAAAAGAAGGTTTACTTTTCTCCTTTCTGGTCACTTTTGCTTCTTCAAAATAATACAGTGTGTAGAAAGGCCAGGTTTGAAGAATCCACTGGATTTCAGGCTACAGCTGTTTGATAGTTTATTGCTTGAAGTTATTTCAGATGTTTTCTCTCCTCATATTACAAGTACATTTCATTGTTTCACTGAACATTTTAAATTATTTTTAATCTGGAATCTATTTTGTAAAAATTTTAAACGTTTAAAGGTAGAGTATGCTCATGGTAAACAATACAGAAACATTATAGAATTATGTAAAAGAGGGGCTGGGGTTGTGGCTCAGTGGTAGAGCGATCCTCAGCACCACATAAAAAGAAGTAAATAAAATAAAGGGGACTGAGATTCTGGCTCAGAGGAAGAGCGTTCACCTAGCATGCATGAGGCACTGGGTTTGATCCTCAGCACCACATAAAAATGAAATAAATGTATTGTGTCCACCTACAACTAAAAAACATTTAAAAATAAATAAATAAATAAATAATAAAATAAAGGTATTGTGTCCAACTACAACTAAAAAATAAATATTAATAAAAGAATTATGTATAAAGAAAAATAAGAAATCTCAGTTCCCTATTCCCCTAGATCCATTCCCCAAAGTAACTACTATGAATTTATGTGCATGTTTTCATATCACTACATATAAATCTCCTTTTGTGCATGTGTGTGTGTGTGTGTGTGTGTGTGTGTGTGAGAGAGAGAGAGAGAGAGAGATTGAGATTCTGGAAATTGAACCCAGGGTCTCTACATTTTAGGCAAATGTTCTACCACTGAGCGGAATCCCCAGCCTTCAGCCATTTTCAAAAATTTTATTTTGAGACACGGTCTTGATAAGTTATTGAGGCTGGCCTTAAACTTGTAATTCTCCTGTCTCAGCCTCCTGAATTTCTGGGATTACAGATGTGCACCACTGTGCCCAGTTTCACTTTTTAAAAACATAATATTTGATAACTACAAAAACCTTTTGTTATAAATATATAATAATTATATGATAAACTTATGTGAGTATGATATTACAAATTCTAGATATTACTTGATTAATAAAGTTTTTATTGAGATAATTGTAGATTCACATGCAGTTGTAAAAAATAATAGAGTAAGATCCCTTGTACACTTTGCCAATTATCCCTATGGTAATAGAAAAAAGGTACAATTTAATACCATAACCATAATATAGATATTCATACAATTCACCAATTTGATTCAGAATTCCCCAATCTTACTTGTATTCATTTCTTCCTTCTTGCGAGTGTATGTCTGTGTGTGTGTGTACAATTTTACCACCTGTGTAGATTCATGTATTTACAAATACAGATAAGATAATAAACAGTTCCTATGTCAAAGAAATTCCTTGTGCTGCCCTTTAATAAACACCCCCTCCTTAACCTCTGGCAACCACTAATTCGTCCTCCATTTCTAAGATGTTTTCCTTCTAAAAATGTTACATAACTGGAATCAGAGTATGTAGCCATTTGAGCATTTGAGACTGGTTTTTTTTGCTCAGGGAAATTCCCTGGAGAGTTCACCAAATTGTTGCATGCATGCATGCATTAATGGCTCATTCCTGGTTTTTTTTTTTTGTTGTTTGTTTGTTTGTTGTTTTAGTTGTAGTTGGACACAATACTTTATTTTATTTATTTATTTTATGTGGTGTTAAGGATTGAACCCAGCGTCTTGCACGTGCTAGGCAAGTGCTCTATGGCTGAGCCACAACTCCAGCCCGGCTCATTCCTCTTTATTGTGGAGTACTGTAAGTTACAATCCTAACACACAACAACAACTTTTATCACAATTTATTTTAAGAAGCTAAATATGAGTGACTGTGATAGTCAAGAATGACGTTGGGGCTGAGGCTCTCGCTCAGTGGTAGAGCGCTTGCCTTGCACATGTGAGGCACTGGGTTTGATCCTCAGCACCACATAAAAATAAATAAAGATATTGTGTCCATCCACAACTAAAAAAATACTAAAAGAAGAATGACATTGAAGTTAATATAGGTCAACCCTTGCATTGGGGAGCATAATGCTAACTTTCTGAATGTGGCCCTGGGTAAAACCCAGGATAGTCTTTCCAATAGGAAATGAATAAAGTTAGAAAATACCATGCACTTATGTGTACACTTAACCACTTGGTTAACACAATTTAATTTGGCCTTAAATGACAAGAACAGTAAGCTTAGGGGATTAAACCTCCAGAAGAGGCTGGTGACCTTCTTCTCCACTGGGATAACATCCAGTTCCTCCTGGGCAGCATGCCTGGTACATGCAGAGCCAGGGTTCCAACCAGTTACCTGAGTAGGTCAAAGGGGTGAAGTATTCTTTTATGAGCTTGCTCTAGTGCTTGGGACAACTTCCTCTTGTAGGCTAGGATTATCCTAGTGTGTTAATATAATATTGTCCATGCAGAGCAGCTAGAAAACTGTGAAGGAAGGAGGAAGATTGAGGAACACTGTCAATTCAGGACACATTGAACCTCATAATCTTTGAAACAGCTATATAAAGTGTCCCAGAAAATGTGAAATAGTATTCTGTAAAGAGGCACTTCTCTAAAAGTAGAAACTAGAACACAGAACAACTACACAAATATATATATATATGTGTGTGTGTGTGTGTGTGTGTGAGAGAGAGAGAGAGAGAGAGAGAGAGAGAGAGAGAGAGAGATAGAGTATATATATATAATCTGCAATATGATAGAATTTCTTTCCTTTAAGATGTTAGCTTCTTGGTGACATTATGGAAAAAATACAAAAGAAGAAATAAAGTTAGACATAGGTTTATAGATGGGAAAACATACAATTAACCTTTGATGTGTTTTTTTTATCACTTAAAATATGTTTTAAGAATCTGTAAATGGGAGCAGAATGTTCATAGACAACTAGGAAATTTTGAATAGCAAATTTCAATGGTTTGCAGATGGTACATAAGTGTAACTTTACAAAAATAGATCAGAGAGAACAGGAGAGAAATGGAGAGTAATTTATTGCAATAAGGAAGAAAAAATTCTAGACTGCAAAAGAAAAACAATTAGTGTCTTTTTTTTTTTACTAAAAATGTCTTAACTAAATATTTTTTTTAGTTTGACATACAAATGAACTTAGTTTTGTGTTCTTGAATTTCTTCTCTTCATCTTCCTAATTTTATTTGTGTATGTGTGGGTGTGTGTGTGTGTTGCTGGACATCAAACCCAGTGCTCTACCAACCCAGTCCTATATCCTTTTTAAAAATGATACAATTGAGAATTTGGAAAACAGTAATGTTGAGAAAGCAGACTGAGGGAAAATCGTCATGTGTAGGTCAATTCTTCAGGTCCATTAAGCATATCCAAAACTAACTTCAGCTGTTTCTTTACAGCCTCACAATGAAAACCAGAAATTTGGGGATTATGCTAATCTCCTAGTGCTCCCCCACCACCTCATTCATTAAATGACCCCTTTACCAATTTCTTTTATAGTCTCCTTCTCTTTCAGTTACCACTTTTATTTCAAGTTCTCCTCCTCCTTTTCCCCTTCTTTAACTTAAAGGGCTTCCTGACTGGTCCCCTGAGCCTGATCCTATGAGTGGGCCTAGAATGATCTTTGCAAACAAGCACCTCTGCGTCCACCCCTCATAGGTCCTTTGTGGTGTGCTGGGAATCGGAACCCAAGACTTCACACATGCTAGGTAAATGCTCTACCACTTAGCTACATTCCCAGTGCATGCACGTGTGTGTGCATGCACACACACGCACACACACACACACACACACATACACACACACTCCTTTTTTCCCCCCTTAATTTTACTTTGAGACAAGTTCTCATTAAATCATCCATGCTCACCTTAACCTCGAGATTCTCCTGTCTCAGCCTCCTGAGTAGCAAGAATTACAGCATGTTTTCACAAGTTTTTTATAGGGACTAGGATATAGCTCAGTGGAAAAGCACATTCTGACCATGTGTGAGGCCTTGGGTCCAAACGCCAGTACCATAAATAAATATATTTTTCTGTTTTTTTTTTTTAAATCTTTTTTTTTTTTTTAATGAGAGAGGGGGGGGAGAGAGAGAGAGAGAGAGAGAGAGAGAGAGAGAGAGAGAGAGAGAGAGAGAGAGAGAGAGGGAGAGAATTTTTTATTATTTATTTTTTAGTTCTCGGCGGACACAACATCTTTGTTGGTATGTGGTGCTGAGGATCGAACCCGGGCCGCACGCATGCCAGGCGAGCGCGCTATCGCTTGAGCCACATCCCCAGCCCCCATATTTTTCTGTTTTATACTCTCATTTTTTCTGTGTAATTCATTATGCATGCATTCATTCATCCCTTTTGTTTGTTTTCTGTATTGAGGATTAAACCCAGTGCCTTTCATATGCAAGGCAAGCACTCCAACACTAAGCAGCATCCCAGCCCCCAAATGTTTATTGAGTGCCAGGTCTCCTGTGAGGATTTATGTGTAACTTCTTCCTACAAGAACATAGACTCTCTAGATACTGAACTCAATTCTAATATACTATCTAGTGGGTAACTGGATGGATGAACATATAAACAGATGGATGGATGGAGGGGCGCTTAACCACTGAGCTACATCCCAGTCCTTTTTATATTTTATTTAGAGACAGGGTCTCACTAAGTTGCTGAGGGCCTTGTTAAGTTGCTGAGACTAGCTTCGAATTTAAGATCTTCCTGCCTCAGCCTCCCTAGTTGCTGAGATCCAGGCATGTGCCATAGGGCCCGGCTCAAAATATGTTTCTATTAATCATCATTTGCAGAAAAACTTCTAAGATGTTATAACTTCTCTGCCTTCTAAAAATGACTAGACTATGTGATCCTACTAAAAGGTCTATTACTTTTTATTGGAGTGCTGGGGATGGCACATGCTAGGCAAGCCCTTTGCCATCGAATTATACTCAGCCTTCTATCCTCTTTTTTATTTTCCTTGGGGTGCTTAATTTTTCCTTTTTATACTTTTCTGTTTCCTTCTTTGTCAGGAAATTACTTTTTGTTTATTGTTTGTTTTTCTGCCACTTGAAGCAGCTGTTTTTCCTCTAATGCCATTCTGATCTCTTTGAAATTTGGAAGCCACAGTATGAAAAGAGCTATAATTGTGTGCAAAACACAAATATATTCAGACTGAGGTCCTGAAGATTATCTTTTTTTTTTTTTGGTACCATGGACTGAACCCAGGGATACTTAACCACTAGGAGCCACATCTCCAGTCCTTTTTTATTTTTTTTTTAAATTTTGAGACGGGGTCTCACTAAGTTCCTTAGGGCTTCACTAAATTGCTGGCCTCAAACTTGTAATCCTCCTGCCTCAGCCTCCCAAGTTGTTGGAATTACAGGCATGTGCCACCATGCCCAGTGAGATTATCTTTTAATAGCAGTTACCAACTCTATGACACTCGACCTTATAACAACTATTTTTCTTACTCAGAACACTTTCCTTTCTTCCTGATTCTTTGGGATTCAGACAGACATAGTATTAATGTGCAAAAAATGCTTGTAATCTCAGTGACTGGGGAGAATGAGGCAGGAGGATGGATTTTAAGGACAGTGTGGATAATTTAGCAAAACCCTGTCTCAAAATAAAAAATTACCCCAGGAGGCTGAGTCAGGAGGATCACGAGTTCAAAGTTAGCCTTAGCAAAAAGCAAGGCACTAAGCAACTTAGTGAGCCTGGTCTCCAAATAAAAGACAAAATAGGGCTGGGGATGTGGATATAAATAAAATAAAAAATTAAATGGCTGTAACTGTCCTTCCAGTTGTAAATGCCTCTGAGTTCAAGCTGCAGGGATTATTATCATTTCAAAAAATATTATTCACAAACATAGGGACTGGAAGGACAGTCAAATAAATGTCAGAGCTTGCACAAGGGCTCTGGGTTTGATCCTCAGCATTTCTAAATAAATAAAGTAGCACTACTAAATAAACACATACAAAAGGTAGAAATTAGCATTTGAACATAAGCCTCCTTAAGAATTTGTGATAAAATCTGGAATATTAAAAAGATAAATTTTGGCAGGGCATGGTGGTACATACCTGTAATCCTAGTGGCTGGGAGGCTAAGGCAGGAGGATTGCAACTTCAAAATCAGCCAACTTAGGTGAGGCCCTACGCAACATAGAGAGACCCTGTCTCAAAATAAAAAATAGAGGGTGGGGGATGTGGCTCAGTGGTTAAATGCCCCTGGGTTCCCTGATATTAAAAAAAAAAAAAAGACAGAATTTAAAAATCTATCTGTGGGTGCGGGATATAGCTCAGGGGTAGAATGTGTACCCAGCATCACACACATACACAAACTTATTTGGTTTAAATATCTGGCAGGAGCTATTGAACTGTTCAGTAGATGATAAAATGAAAAGAACATGAAGTCGGAAAGCAGATGAACCAGGTCAAAAGTTTTGTTCCTCCAGGTGACCTTTGGGTAACAGCCATTCTCCCTTGATTTCATCTGTAAAATCCCCGGCCTGAAAAATGAAGATGAAAACATTCCTCTTACTGACTTGCTTACAAGTAGATTAAGCTAATAAATTAAAAGCAGTTGCTTATTTGGCATTTTCTATTGCGGAAATGAGTTCCTCCAAAAAGCGATAAGGCTATAGGTATGACTAATTACAAGATGAATACTAACATCTCAGCAAAGCCATTGATGTTTTACTGGGCAAATCTAGTGATTTCTTTCAAATGTATGTTATCAGAGTCTAGGTGACTTTGGCTGATTTCAGCTTTGCTGATATTCCTTTCAAGAGATCTTACCAACTTTCTCTGTTTGAGTGGCAACAAAACTCATCTTTTTGTGTAGATCACCAGGCCACTCTTATAAAAGGTCTTGTGTTACCTTCCAGAACACAGCAAACCTGTAATTGTGATATACTAAGGAAATGATTAGTGATAGTCCCAAGTCTCTATCTATTAGCTCTTTTTTTGATAATGCTATTAACCAATTTTTTCTTTTTTTTTGGAAAAGGGGATTAAACCCAGGGATGTTTAACTACTGAGCCACATTCCCAATCCTTTTTTATATTTTATTTAAGAGACAGGATCTTGCCGAGTTGCTTAAGGCCTCAATAAGTTGCTAAGGTTGGCTTTGAATTTGGCTTCCTCCTGCTTCAGTCTCCAGAGTTACTGGGATTACAGGCATGTACCACATCATGCCCGGCTGCTATTAACCAAGTTTTGTTCTTTAAATTCTGAGTGTCTACCCTAACGAATTTAATTAAACAAGATAGATAACTTCTATTACAGACATTTTGCAGATAAGAAAACTGAGGCAGCAGTTTAAGCATACACCATCCAATAGTCATTAAGCAAATATGGCTTGAAATCTAAGTGTAAAGCACCAACATACTTTAAAGACAGTACAAGAAAAAAGAATGTACACTATCTCATTAATATTGCCTTACATTAATTACATGCTGATAATTTTGTATCTATTTGTAAATACATTATTAATAATTAATTTCTCTAGTCTCCTTCCCCTTTCACTTTTTTTTTTTTTTTTTTTTTTTTTAGTGAAGCTGAGTATCATACCCAGGACTTTGCACATGCTATGAAAACATTTTACCCTTGAATGACATCCCAGCCCTCACCTGTTTCTTTTAACTTTCCTTAACCTGGCTACTAGAAAATTTTATATTCCAGATGAATCCCACATTGTGTTCCTATGGGATAGAGCTGGTTTATGCAAGTTGCTTAAATTCAACCTACTAGTGTCTGAGGCAGGATTAGGATCAAGTGGTCTTGGAATATGTACATTATAAATTAATACAAATCAGTACATTAAAATATTTTAATGATTCAATCAATCAAAATGCAATTGATTGGGCTGGGGATGTGGCTCAAGCGGTAGTGCGCTCACCTGGCATGCGTGCGGCCTGGGTTCGATCCTCAGCACCACATACAAACAAAGATGTTGTGTCTGCCGAAAACTAAAAAATAAATATTAAAATTCTGTCTCTCTCTCTCTCTCTCTCTCTCTCTCTCTCTCTCTCTCTCTCTTTAAAAAAAAATGCAATTAGGCTGGGGATGTTGCTCAAGTGGTAGCGCACTTGCCTGGCATGCGTGCGGCCGGGGTTTGATCCTCAGCACCACATGCAAACAAAGATGTTGTGTCCGCCGAAAACTAAAAAATAAATATTAAAAAAAAAATGCAATTGATCAAAAAATAATAATTTGGTTTGCAAGTTATGTTATGGTACCTTGTACACCAGATGTCTTTTGTACAGCTAGCTTTACACATTATTTTGTAAACACTTGAAAATTATGAAACTTTTTAGTTTTCAGAGTGGAGGTTAAAAAGGAGATGAACTGGGGCTGGGGATATAGCTTAATGGTAAAGTTCTTGCCGAGTATGTGTAAAGTCCTGGGTTCAATCCTCAGTAGGGAGAGAAAAAGAGGAAAAAAAAAATGTGTGTGTGTGTGTGTGTATATATTATCCTTATTTTATATATATATATAATAATTAAATTATATGATATATCATATAATTATATAGTATATATAATATATAATATATATTATCCTTATTATAAACATTTGATATGATTCAGAGAGGAGAATATATTCTTTTTTTTTTTTTTTTAAAGAGAGAGTGAGAGGAGAGAGAGAGAGAGAGAGAGAATTTTTAATCTTTATTTTTTAGTTCTTGGCGGACACAACATCTTTGTTGGTATGTGGTGCTGAGGATCGAACCCGGGCTGCACGCATGCCAGGCGAGCGCGCTACCGCTTGAGCCACATCCCCAGCCCAGAATATATTCTTAATCTTTTGATCATTTTTGTTTTAATTTTTAAACATCAATTTAGTGAGGAATTAATTTTGTATATAGCATTGAGAATAAAAGAAAGGAAGAAAAGGAAAGGAGTAGGAAGGGAAGGAAGGAAGGAAGAGAGAGAGAGAGACTGAGAAAGAAAGAAAGAAAGAAAGAAAGAAAGAAAGAAAGAAAGGAAGGAAGGAAGGAAGGAAGGAAGGAAGGAAGGAAGGAAGGAAGGAAGGAAGGAAGGAAAGAAAGAAAGAAAGAAAGAAAGAAAGAAAGAAAGAAAGAAAGAAAGAAAGAAAGAAAGAAAGAAAGAAAGAGACATATCCTTGCTTTAATGGAGTTTACATTCCAGCCAGGGGGTGGAAGAGGGGATAGATGTTAAACAAATAAATGTATATTAAAGCTAATAGTTACATATTTTATATATAAAAAATAAGGGGCAGAGTAATAAGAGGACAGAGTATGACAGGGGAGTGGTGGAAGGGAAGGGTGCTATTTTTAATAATAGGATCTGCGAAGCCCTCTTTGATATGCTGACATTTGCACAGGGACCTAAACGAAGTGATGGGCCAGGCTTGCAGTTATTTTGAGGAAGAGCATTCCAGGCAAAGGACGAGCAGGTGCAAAGGACCTAGGGCAGGGGCAAAAAGCTAGAGTAACTGGAGTGGAGTGAACAAGGGTAGAAGATGAGGTGAGAGGGATATGGGGTAGGGGTGTCCATATAAGGACAGATAATCTACTAAAGGGATTTTAGATTTCATTTTGATTGACATTGAGAGCAGAATTTTAAAGAAGAGGAGTGATTAAGTTCAGAGTCATGCTTTGCCTGCTTTATGAAGAATAGGTTGTAGAAGGCAAGAACAAAAGTGCGTGGGGGTGGGGTGTCAGTTAATATGCTGTTGTAATGATCCAGTTGTGCAAGCATTGGTCGCTTTGAACAATGATGTGTGATGTGAAAAAGGTCAGATTTGTCATATTTATGATGATAAAGCTAACAAAATCTAAGAATGAACTGGAAATGAGACAAGGGGAAACAGTTGTTGTGAATACAACCTAAAAAGTACAACTTTATAAGCCAGGTACCATGGCATATGCTTGTAAACCCAGCAAGTTGGGATACTGAGGCAGGAGAATCACAAGTTCAAAGCCAGCCTCAGCAACCTAGCGGGGCCCTTAGCTACTTCGAGATACCCTGTCTCAAATAAAATATAAGAAAGGGTCCGGGATGTGGCTCAGTGGTTCATACAAAGAAAAACCAGAATGCAACGTTACCTTGTGTCGTTTGTTTGTTCATTCATTGATCCTTTGATACAGAATGCCAGCAAATATGCAAATATGCTGGATGCTAGAAATACAAAAGCAAGAGAAGTTTTCAGTCTAGTGGGGTTTAAATACACATTTTTTAAGAAAAAAAATTTTTTTTCTTTCAAATACCGTGGCACAAATTTACAATCCAAGTTACTTGGGAGGCTGAGGGAGGAAGATAACAAGTTTGAGGCCAGCTTCAGCAACTTAGCAAGACATTGTTCCAAAATAAAAAATATGAAAAGGACCAGGGATGTAGTTCAGTAGTAGAGGTCAGTGGTATATCTCCAGTACAGTAAAAAAAGAAGAAAATAAATTTGATTATAAAACTTATATTCACTGAAAATATTTTGAAGGAAAATATAAAATATAAAAAATTAAAATCCTGTCCAGATATTAAATCTTGAAATTTTAACAGGTATTACTTCTTGATATTGCTAATATATTTGACAAGTCTTCTTTCTATCATTTTATTTCTAATTTATAATGTCTTATTTAATATATATGTATTATAACATAATTGAGATTATACTTCATATAGTTTTATACCCAATATGTTTATTCATCCAACATAATTAGCAGATCATTTAAAGTTTTTAAAAAATATCATCTTTATTAGCTATATGATATTTCATTTTTATAAAAAGTATTTTATACTTTTCTTGACATTGCCACATTTTGATTTATTTCCTTAGGGGGAAAAAAATCTCAGAGCTCAGAATTGGGGACATATCTCAGTTGGTAGAGTGCTTGCTTCCCAGGCACTAAGGCCCTGGGTTCAATCCCCAACCCCCCAAAATAAAAAAGTTTAGAAATTGAGTTAGTAGGTCAAAATGGAAATTTCTAGGAGGATCTTCAAGAAGGGTTTTTTTTTTTTTTTTTAAATGGGGATTGAACACAAGGAGGCTTTGCCACTGAGCTACATTCCTAGGTCTTTTTATTTTATTTTATTTTATTTTATTTTTTTATTTTTTTAATATTTATTTTTTAGTTCTCGGCAGACACAACATCTTTGTTAGTATGTGGTGCTGAGGATCGAACCTGGGCCGCACGCATGCCAGGCGAACGCGCTACTGCTTGAGCCACATCCCCAGCCCCTCTTTTTATTTTTGATTATCTTGATACAGGGTCTCACTAAATTGCTTAGGGCTTCACTAAATTGCTGAGGCTGGCTTTGAACTTGTGATCCTCCTGCCTCAGTGTCCTATGCCTTTAGGATGTGTCACTGCACCCAGCTAAAAATTGTTTTTTTGGTTTCTTTTTGTGGTGCTGGGGATTGAACCCAGGGCCTAGTGCATGCAAAGCAAGCACTCTACCAACTGAGCTATATCCCCAGCCCAAGAAATTGTTTTCTTAAATATAGCAATTATTATCAGGGACTGTGGCACCCAGCTATGATCCCAGTGATTCAGGAGGTTGAGGCAGGATTTCAAGTTTGAGGCCAGCTTCAGCAATTTACAAGATTGTAAAAAGGGTTGGGGATGTAGCTCACTGGTAAAAACTACTCAAAATAATAATCATGACAATAATAATAATAATAATAATAATAATAATAATAATAATAATAATAGCAGCTGGGATCACACCTCTAATCCCAGCTACTTGGAAAGCTCAGGCAGGAAGATTTCAAGTTCAAGACTAGCCTCAGCAACTTAGGGAGACCTTTGTATCAAAAAAATAAAGAGCAGGGATGTAGCTCAGTGGTAAAGCGTCCCTGAGTTCAACCCTTGGTACACAAAAAAATATATGTAAATAATAATAATAATAATAAGAAGAAGAAGAAGAAGAAGAAGTAGTAGTAGTAGTATTTGGTTAAAGAAAGTTTGATGAATAAATTACCAAATAAAAGAAAATTTGGTAAAAGGATTAATGAAAATGTCTTTCTTTCTTTTTTTTTTTTTTTAAAGAGAGAGTGAGAGACAGAGAGAGAGAGAGAATTTTAACATTTATTTATTTTTTCTTAGTTCTCTGCGGACACAACATCTTCGTTTGTATGTGGTGCTGAGGATCGAACCTGGGCCGCATGCACGCTAGGCGAGCGCGCTACCGCTTGAGCCACATCCCCAGCCCATGAAAATGTCTTTCTCTGCTTGTACATACTATGTGTCAGATGCTGTGCCAAGCCCTCCATTGTTTTTTTTTTTTTTTTAAAGAGAGAGGAGTGAGAGAATTTTTTTTTTTTTTAATATTTATTTTTTAGTTCTTGGCGGACACAACATCTTTGTTGGTATGTGGTGCTGAGGATCGAACCCGGGTCGCACGCATCCAGGCGAGCGCGCTACTGCCTGAGCCACATTCCCAGCCCTGTATTTTTTTTTTTTTTTAAGAATTTTTAAATATTTATTTATTTTTTAGTTCTCGGCCGACGCAACATCTTTGTTTGTATGTGGTGCTGAGGATCGAACCAAGGCTGCACGCACGCCAGGCAAGCGCGCTACCGCTTGAGCCACATCCCCAGCCCAAGCCTTCCATTGTTAATCCCTAAATTAAATGTCCACATGGATACAGTTATCACCATTATCACCCCTTGTACTGATGAGGAAACTGAAGCTGGGAAAGGTCTACTCTTCACACAGGGAGTAAGTGGCAGAACCGGACACAGCCCTGTCACCCAAGCCCAAATTTGTTTACATTCAAGGTAACCTCCCTTGCTTTGGATTATTTTTTAATGGTACATTTTTAGGTAATTTTTCTCTTTTAAAATCAAACTACAAACTGGGTGAGATGGTGAATGCCAGCAGCTTGGGAGGCTGAGACACAAAGATAGCAAGTTCAAAGCCAGCCTCAGTAATTTAGCAAGGCACTGAGCTACTCAGTGAGACCCTGTCAAAAATAAAATACAAAATAGGGCTGGGGATGTGGCTCAGTGGCTAAATTCCCCTGAGTTCAATCCCCAGTTCCGCCCACCTGCCATCCTCCACCCCACACCCTCCCCCAAATGAAACTGCATTGCTGGATACAATCCCAGTTACTCCAGAGGCTGAAGGAGGAAGAGCCCAAGTTTGAGGCCAGCCTGGGTAATTTAGTGAGACCCCGTTAAAAAAAAAAAATGTAGCTTGGCAGTAGAGCTCTTCTTCAGCACATGCATGCAAGTCCCTCGGTTCCATTTCCAGCATTCAAAAAATAAAACAAACAAAACCCTATACTTGTAAAAACTGTTTTTAAAAAATGAAGTTTAGAAAATTGGAGGGAAATCTTCCATAACACCTCTGTAAGCCTAATACTAAGTTTTGTATAGTCCTTTCCTAGTACTTTGCAAGATGTATACATAGTTTTATATAATGAAATTATTGGGAATGGCCTATTTTCCATATTACATATTCAGTTTTGCCTTTTGTCTACATGGTTCTCTAAATTAATATACATAATGTTTCAGAGTATATACATCACAATTTAAATAACTATTCTTCTTGTAGTTTCTCCCTGTTATTTCTTAGTATAAATGATAATGTAAAAATAAAATAATAGTTTCTGAAATAAAAATTTTAAATTAATAAATAAGGGCTCTGGGCATGCTTAACTGATAAATAAAATAAACAACGTTGAAGAAATGCTCCTTCTTTTTATTAACATTTATTTGTTCAGTTATAGGTGGACACAATGTCTTTATTTTATTTTTATGTGGGGCTGAGGATCAAACCCAGTGCTTCATGCATTCGAGAGGAGCACTCTCCCTCTCTGTCACAATCCCAGACCCAAAATGCTTCTTCTTTTGGATTATAATATTAGGTCAAAATTTCAAGTTTGGATTGTTAAACTGAAAGTAATAAATGTTTAATATAATATCTTGAAATTTAATTTAATTATATCCCTCTATTCAAAATATGCATAACTAAGATGAAAATTAATGTGAAACTTCATGAATGTAAAAATTCTGTGGAGGTCTAAGCTTTTAAATCATCAATTAAAAATCCATAAGAACACTCTTTCTCAATTTATTTGATTATGATATATAAAAAGGTAACTGTTTAAGGTTTTTTGTTTTGTTTTGTACCAGAGATTGAATCCCAGGTGCTCAACCACTGAATTATATCCCCAGCCTTTTTTAAATATTTCATTTAGAGAGAGGGTCTCACTGAGTTGCTTAGTGCCTGGCTAAATTGCTGAGGCTGGCTTTGAACTTGTGGTCTTCCTTCTATAGAATGCATTTTGAAAAGTGACACAATTCTTTTAGAAAAATTTGAAAATACAGAAAAAGAGAACTAGTAAAACAGTTTACTCAAACTATATACTATGCATACTATAAATGACTACATTATTATTATAGTAGGAATATAAGAAAAAAAAAATTTTTTTTTTCCCCACACAATACCAGGAATTGAACTCAGGGCTTTTTACATGCTAGGCAAGCTCTACCACAGATTGAGCTACATCACCAGCCCACAGGTAAATTTTTTAATGATATTGGAGCCAGGCTCTGTGTTATGTGTCTGTAACCCCATGCACTTGGGAGGCTGAAGCAGGAAGATTACTTGAGCTGAGGAATACAGGGCAGGCCTGGGCTATATAGTGAGAGCCTGACTCTAAAATAAAAATAAAAATAAACTTGAACTTCAACTGCATTTGTCTATGTTGTTTGTCATCAACAATGGAGAAAAAACAACTTTTCTTCTTAAGAAAAAAAAAAACAACCCAAAGTTGCCTCCTTGAACTGAAGTTCCATATCCTAGTGACTCTTTCCTCTGAGGCATTTAGGGGGGCTTACCTATTTAGATCAGGGAACAGATAACACAAAGAGAGAGAGGGTGCAAAGAAAGTGGGAAAAAATGAGTCAAGGTCAAAGAGGAAGGACAGGATTGGGAGGGCCTGTGGATCCTTTTACTGGGTCCTCAGCTGCTCTGGCTTCTCATTTTGCACCTGGACTCCTGCCCAACACCCCAGCCTGCCCTTTACCTCCCTTCTCCTTCCTGTTCTTGAGACACAAATTAAGACACATAAGCCTAAACCCCCAGCCTTCTATATTCACCCTACAAAGCAAGTGCCCAAGACATTCCAGCTAGAACGGAGTAATTTCTTAGGGATTCTAGTGGCCTGCATTGCCTCAGGGAAATTCCTTGTGCTTGGGCAAAATTGTTGCTTCAAAAAGAGATCAGTCAGCGCTTGCCACAGAAGTACACAAAGTAAATAATTTATGTTTAATGTTAAGTAGAATAATGAAGCTATGTGTAGAGTGTTTTTGATATTTATATTCTATTTTAGAAAATGTTACCATTCTGGTTGATAAAACATGGATTTTATTGTCAGATAAACTTGAACTCTTTACTTCTGATTTTGCCTCTTACTGGTTGTAAGAACTTCATCAATTTTTCTTCTCTATGCTTTAGTTTCCTTCGGCAAAATGGAGGAGAATAGCAAATGTAAATGTTGAATGACTTAATATCTCCCAAAGAATGATACTGTGCCAGTCAGACAGTTTATCTCCATGTGCAAGACTTGGGTTTGATTTCCAGCACCATAAAAATAAAATAATAACAACAAAAACCTCTTCCCTCCCAGTGCCAGGTTTTCATTTTATTTATTTATTTATTTTCCCATATTAAAACCTTTCTCTCTCTCTCTCTCTTTTTTTTTTTTTTTTTTGTATCTGGAATTGAACCCAGGGGTGCTTAGCTACTGGGCCATAGACCAGCTTTAAATTTTTTTTTTTTTTTAATTTAGAAACAGGGGTCTGGAGTTGTGGCTCATTGGTTGTGCACTCGTCTGGCATGAGAGAGGCCGTGGGTTCGATCCTCAACACCACATAAAAATAAGTAGAGGAATTGTGTCCAACTACAACTAAAATAAAATATTAAAAAATAAATACATAAATAAATAAATTTTGAAACAGGCCTCACTAAGTTGCTAAGGCTGGTTTTGAACTTGTGATCCTCCTGATTCACCTTCCTGAGCCCTTGGGTTTATAGGCATGGACCACCATGCCCAGCTTAAAATCTGATTTTCTTATCAGACCTAGAAAGATGTCTCCGATGTACTTGTTGCAAATGAATGAACAAATGACACATGAGTCCAATTCTTTGTTACATAAGGCATCCAAGAATTTTTTCAAGGGAGAGAATAACCTCCCTGGTCTCCATACAATGCAGCAAAATAGGGCTTGTAGCACTGCCATTCACGAATACATATCCCAGGTTATGGAGTCTACTTGAGTGAGTCAAAGAGAAGAGACTGAGAATTAATTTATTTTTATATTTTATAGTGCCGGGAGGGAGCCCAGGGCCTCACACATTCTAGTCAAGCTCTCTACCACTGAGCTACAGCCCCAACCCAGAGACTGAGAATTGTGAATGGCCATTAGGACATAGAGGCTATAGATTTCCAGCATGCTGCCTCAGAGCTGGCACTATTGAACTGATGACAAAGTTATACAGGTTGAACATTCTTAATCCAAACATTCAAAGTCCAAAATGTTCCAAAATTTTGGAGCACCCACATGAGGCTACAAGTGGAAAATTCCACACTTCACTTCTTGTGAGAAGTGGTAGTCAAAACACAGGGGCATTAAAAATAGTATATAAAAGTACCTTCAGGCCAGGCAAGATATTGCATGCCTGTAATCCCAGCTACTCAGGATGCTGAGGCAGGAGGATCACAAATTCCAGACCAGCCTGGACAAATTTGAGAGACTCTTCTTAAAACAAAAGTTTAATAGGGTGGGTTTAATAGGGTAGGTTGTGGCTCAGAGGAAAAGTGGTAGCCTAGCATGTGTGAGGCCCTCAGCACCCCATATAAATAAAATAAAGGTATTATGTCCACCTACAACTAAAAAAAAAAAATGTTAAAAAAAGAAGACATGTATAGGGTGTATACAAAACACAAATGCTGTAATCTCAGCAGCTCAGGAGGCTAAAGCAGAAGGACCATGAGTTCAAAGACAGTCTCAGCACTTTAGCTAACTCCTGAGCAACTTGGTGAGACCCTGTCTCAAAAAATGTAAAAACGGTTGGGGATGTGACTTAGGAGTTAAGTACCCCTGGGTTCAATCCCCAGTACCAAGAAGAAGAAAAAAGATTTGGGTCCCCAAGGTAGCTCATATGTACATGCAAATATCACAAAACCTGAAAGACTTCTGATCTCAAGCATTTTGGATTAGGAATATTCCCCCTGTATGGGAATAACCATCACTAACAGAGATTCTCATTATAAATCTGGTGCAGGCAGAGAATTTAGAAAGGGAAAAGAAGAGTAGAAATTATAATGCCTTATCCTGGAAGGAACTCAGGATCATGTACACAGCATTAAATGAATTTGAAGTGCTAAGAGCAGGTCAACATTTTATTAGGAACTAAGCATTTCCTTCTAAGGAGGAATTTACAGTAAGAATAATATTTCTAGAACAATGTAACCTGAAACTTTTCTCTGAATTTCTAATTTTACTTGTTGTCACTAAAAAATTATTTTCATTCTTGGGCTGGGGATATAGCTCAGTTGGTAGAGTGCTTGCCTCACATGCACAAGGCCCTGGGTTCAATCTCCAGCACCGCACGCACGCGCGCACACACACACACATACACAATAGTTCATTCTTGTTTCAACAGAGAAATTCCCGACACTGCATGACTGATCTTGTCTGAGGGCATGACTGGTCTTGTCTGTGGACAGGACAGGAGAAATGAGAAAGTTAGGTGATTTCAGAAAGAAGACACCCCTTCTTCAACTCGCTGAAATTGTATCTTAAATCTCTTCATAGGTCTCAGGGTGTTGCTCAGTGGCAGAACAACATTGCCATTACCACACATACACAAAAGTCTTATCATAGTGTATACACATATTAATTGTTCACTTTTTGATTTAACAGTTACTTTTTAATTTCCATTATGTTATACAAAATATCACATATTATCATTATTTTCTTGTGTGTCTACTATTTTGTAGTCCTGGAAGAGATAGTACCTTAAGGTGATGTAGGCCATTCCATTGTTGCTTAAAACTATCCAATGGCTTCTTCTCCCTCCCAGAATCAAAATTAGAAAATTTTACCATGACCCACAAGTACCTATATTATGTGATCTCCAGATTTTTGTTTGGTTTCAACTCCCACCACTTGCTCCTTTGTTCATGTCACACCAGCTGTGCAGGCCTCCTATTATAACTCAACATCAGAGAAACACTCCTAACTCACACACACTCCTGGCACTTCCTGTCCTTGGCCTGAAAGTCTTCCTCCCCTCCCCCACCCCCATCCCAGATAGCTGCCTAGCTCACCTCCTTCAAGTATTTGCTAAAATGTTAACATTTCAATGAGGCCAAATTTGACACTCCAGTTAAAATTGTAAAATCCAAGCCAGACATGGTGGCACATGTTTGTAGTCCCAGGTATCCAAGAGGCTAAAGAAAGAGGATCCCTTGAGTACAAGGCCAAGCTGGACGACATAGTAAGACCTTGTCTCAAAAAAATAAAATAAAATAAATTGCAACATCAGTACACATATCACTTCCTTGTACTCCCTACTAGTTCTCTTCTTGGCTTTTTCTCCATGTAGAATGTATTATCAGCTGATATAGTATATATGTAAACATTTACCTATTTATTGCTATCTCTCTCTCTCCCTTTTTTTTTTCTTTTTCTTTTTCTTTTTTTTTTTTTTTTTTTTGGTGGGGGGCAGGTACCAGGAATTGAACTCAGGGTCACTTGGCCACTGAGCCACATCCCCAGTCCTATTTAGAGACAGGGCACTGAGTTGCTTAGCGGCTTGCTATTGCTGTGGCTGGCTTTGAACTCTTGATCCTCCTGACTCAGCCTCTCAGCCTCCAGGTGGCATGCACCACCTTGTCTGGCTCAGCTTATTGCTATCTCTTTACACAACAGTATAAGGTCAACAGGGTAAATATATTATTTTGTTACTGATGCTTAATCCTTAATAGTTGCACATTAACTATTTACCAGATGAATGAATGAAAGAATAATAACATACCCTTATTTTCTGATGAAAGTTTTTGAGAAAATATTTTAACAAAAATACAATCGTGTCTGCAGAGGGATGAAAAACAATATGCCATGCAAAGAGGCAAAAGATAGGTTGTGGAAGTCTTAGAGGTCTGAACTCAAGCTTGTCTACTTTTTGCAGAAGGCTGACCCTCTTCAGGGGGTTATCAACAATACTGCCTTAACTCTGGCAATTGAGGAGAATCTAAACTCCATCTCAAAAATTCCATTGCTTTATTAAAACCCTTTTATGGCCATTTCTCATTCATATTAGTAGATCTCTTCTTTTCCTCCATGGGTTGTAGAGCCAAAAGAAATTACTTCAAGGGCCTAGAAGGGAACAACTAGCTAAATATAGCCACATTATACTGTAAGAAATAAAGACTGTGTAAGTCTGCCAAAATAAGAACCCATCAACAAAAAGCATATTATATTGTTCCAAGTTTCAACCTTGGGTAGGAAAGTTTAAGAAATTAACATTCACAATTTCCTAATTTATAAAAAAAAAATCAGAAATTTTATTTATTTATTCATTTTTTAAAATTATTATTTTGTTTGAGATAGCGTGTTGCTATGATGCCCAGGCTGGGCTCCAACTTGTGAACTCATTTGATCCTCCTGAGTAGCTGGGACTACAGACGTGCTCCACCATTCCATTATAAATGACCTGGTGTTTGGACTGTCCTTTCAAAGTGCAACCTGGATATTTAAAGGCAGGACTGTGTGACTCCAGATAAAAATATACTATATCATACTGGAAGCTGTGTATGCCTTCCCAGCTGCTGCAAAAACATTTGTCATGTGGTAACAGCATACCTCTCACTTCTGATAGCAGGCACCCTCTCAAATCAGTATCCCAGCTCTCTGTGATGGCTCTGTATTTCTGAATTCAATTTTCCAACACCTTTTGAGAACAGAATAATATGAAGGCAACTGAAGTCTTCCTCCTACTTTGGCAGACCATTTCAAAGTTAAGAACACAGTCAATAGAGATTATGTGTTCATAACATGCAGTCTGGGACCATAGGCATAGTGAAACCAAATACTTCTGCAGGCCTGTCCAGGGTCTCACAATGGATTAAGCATCAGCTTTGCAGGCCAAGTAAAACATCATCATCAAAAACTTGCTCTGGAAAACTTTTAATTATAGCTTTCTCTCTTGGTGTAGGTAAATTAAGGCGGGAGGCAACGATGAGAGAGATTTCTATTTTTGGAGGTTGTGGGTCTTTTTTTACATGGAGGTTGTAAAGGAAGGAAAATCAAATGCAAATGGGAAATATACTTTAGAAGGATACAATAGGTTAGCACATGAGAGAATACGATGTGGGTCTTGCACAAGTAGAAGCAGCTAAATAATGTACAATAATTTGTTCCACATAGCATCAGATAAACACTAGAGCAGCAAAACTCAAAGTACATGAACATCATGAGGGAATTTATTGAAAAACTTTTCTTTCTTTTTCTTTTTTTCTTACTTTCTTTATTTTTATTTCTAAGGATTGAACCCCCAGGGCATTTTGTCACTGAGCTGCCTCCCTTGCCCACCCCCCTTTTTAAATTTTGAGACAGGGTTTTGCTAAATTGCCTAAGTTGGCCTCAAACTTGTGATCCTGCTGACTCAAGTCACTGGGGTTACATGCTCACAGTGCTTTCAAAAGAGGGAAATTCTCAAGGCCACTCCAGACCTGTTAAATCTAAAACTCTTCAGGTAGAAACCAGCAAGCGTAACAAGCCTTCCAGGTCATTCAATGCTCACCAGAATTGAAAACCATGGAGCCAGAGGATCCTATGCTGCAGTGCAATGGTTCTCCAATACGGATGAACATCGGAATCATCATCTGGTGATGAAGTACTACCTTCAGTGCTTCATCAATTCTTGTGGCCTTACAAGAAGAAGGAGCACATTCCTATACAGTATACCCAAGAACCAGAACACTCGACTTTTTTGTCACTCATCTCTGATGTATTTTTTTTTTTATTATAGTGCAACAAATTTATAGGAAAAAAACTAATCATTAAATTAACTATTTACAGCTGGGTGCTATAGCACACGCCTGCAATCCCAGTGGTTCAGGAAGCTGAAGCAGGAAGATCATAAGTTCAAAGCCAGCCTCAGCAACTTAGTGAGCCCTAAGGATTTAGCGAGACCCCGCCTTAAAATAAAACATTAAAAAGGCCTGGGGATGTAGCTCCATGGTTGAGTGTCCCTGCGTTCAATGCATGGTACAGGGCTGGGGATGTGGCTCTAGTGGTAGCACGCTCGCCTGGCATGCGTGCGGCCCAGGTTCGATCCTCAGCACCACATACACACAAAGATGTTGTGTCCGCCGAGAACTAAAAAATAAATATTAAAAATTCTCTCTCTCACTCTCTCTTTTTAAAAAAATACATGGTACAAAAAATAAATAGATGAATAAAAAACCAGACCATTTACAATGTACCAAGTAATAGATATTTTATAGGATTGAAATGAATCCCAACCTCAATTTGGGAGGTTGAGGCAGGAGGCCAGCTTCTGCCATTTAGTGATACCCTGTCTCTTAAAAGAACTGGGATGTATCCCAGTGGCAGAGCACCCCTGGGTACAATCCAAAAAAACCCAAACCCATATATATATATATATATATATATATTTATATATATATATTTTGATAGAAATTGGTGTGTCAAGGATTTTTTCTAGCAAAAATAATTTACACTGGAATTCTTTCATGGTATGATTCTGATACAAATAAGTCAGAGTTGTTAAAGCACGTTAAAAATACACACAGGGGTAGGGTTGTGGCTCAGTCATAGAGCACTTGCCTAGCATGTGTTAGGCACTGGGTTTGATTCTCAGCACTGCATATAAATAAATAAATAAAATAAAGGTCTATTAACAACTAAAAAATACACACATACACAACACACACACATAAATAGTACAGCTACTGCTGAGCTGCTATTTTTCTGTTTGTATTCTTATTTTATTTTTTGGTATTGAACCCAGAGGCACTTGACTGCTGAGCCAATCCCCCAACCCTTTTTAATAATTTATTTATTTTTAATATTTTATTTTTTGGTTATCGGCAGACACAACATCTTTCTTTGTATGTGGTGCTGAGGATCGAACCTGGGACGCGCACTCTCGCCAGTTGAGCGCGCTACCTCTGAGCCACATCCCCAGCCCCTTTTTAATAATTTATTTAGAGGCAGGTTCTCACTACATTGCTTAGGGCCTTGCTAAATTGCTGAGACTGGCTTTGAACTTCAAATCCTCCTGCTTCAGCTTCCGGAGCCCCTGGGATTACAGGCATGCACCATGGCATGCAGCCCAATCTCTTTTTAAAAACTACATTTGTTTGATTTTTGTTTACTGTTTTATTGTTTTGCAGTACAGAGGGTTGAACCCAAGGCTGTTCTACCACTGAGCTAAATCCCTAGCCCTTTACACTTGTTAGTTTGAGGTGAGAATCTCACTAAATAGATGAGGCTGGCCTTAATTTACAATCCTCTTGCCTTGGTCTCCCAAATCTCTGCGATTGGTGTGTGCCACTGTACCTGGCTAAATACTGATTTTTATGACAAGCAGTGGTATTAACTTTTGACTCTCCTTTTGAGAGAGCATTGAGTGCCACCCTACACTAAAGTAGCTCAAATAATAAAGAAAGAAAGGATTAGTTCCTATTTCTGTAGAGACTTTATTCCTTGAAAATAACTTAAGTGAATTAAGAGGTTCACATAAGGAAGCCCTACAGAGCTGAAGTGATTAGGGAATATGAAGTAAAGAAGTGATCAGAATGGGATGGACTCCCTAAAGAAAATTAAGTTTGAGAAGAAAGGATGGATACAGATTGGCAGGGAGTAGGCAAGCCATTCCAGGTTTAGAGAATGGCCTTACCAAGGACTGAAAAAGAGGAACTGGCAAGTCATGTGCCAGGTGCTGTTTGCCAACTAACTTGGCTCAAGATGAAGGTCATGTTAGGGAATACCAAAAACGAGTTGGGAGAGTCGACAGTGGCCCTGGGTCACTAATCTTGAGAGATAACAGCAACCAGTAAACAGGGAATCTTAATACAGTCACAAATGTGATGCCATAAACTAGGTATCCTATGGAATAATAGTTGAGGGCAAAATACAGCATTTAAAGCAGAATTTTAAAAAAATTACTGGTGAATTATAATTACATGTTAGTGGGATTCGTTGTAACGTATTTATACATGCATGTAATTTTATTCCCCAGTACTTCTCTTTTCCCTCCTCTTCTCCCTTCTCCTGGTTCCTTTCCTCTGCTCTATAGGTCTCCCTTAAATCAGGAATTTTTATAAACAAGATAGATATATAATAATTATTTGCACTGTTGTATGTATGTGTGTATATATATATATATATATATATATATATATATACACTTTTTTTTTTTCTATTGCTGGTATTACTTTTTCTCCCTCTCTACTAGGGACTGAACACAGGGGTGCTTTACCACTGAGCCACCTTCTTAAGTCTTTTTCTTTTTTTTAATTTGTTTATTTATTTTTTTGCTACCAGGGGTTGAACTCAGGGGCACTTGACCACTGAGCCACATCCCCAGCCCTCTTTTATATTTTATTTAGACACAGGGTCTCACTGAGTTGCTTAGCACCTTGCCCTTGCTGAGGCTATCTTTGAACTCATGATCCTCCTGCCTCAGCCTCCCCAGCCATGGGGATTAGAGTCTTGCTAAATTGCCCAGGCTGGCCTGAAACTTGCCATTCTCTGGACTGCCTCCCCAGTAGCTGGGCTTACACGCCTGTGCTACCACTCGGCTGCTTGTTTGTATTCTTAATGTGCTTTAACAACTCTGATTTATTTGTGCCAACATCATAGTCTGAAAGAATTCCAGTGTAAATTAATTATTTTTGCTAGAAAATAACCCTTGAAATACCAAGTTCTATCATACAAAAGTAGTGGTTCTGGTTATTAATTTATTTTTTAATTTTTATTTTGACACAGGGTCTTACTAAATTGCAGAGGCTCACCTGGTACTTGCAATCATCTTGCCTCAGCCTCCCAAATTGCTGGGATTACAGGTATATTGCTGTGTACTGCTACAGTTTTGGTTTTCTCAGACAAATCCTAACTTCCTGTAAAGCAAGTTTTGAACGACATTTCTGAACCCATTCCACTGGCTCTGGGCTGTAAAGCATGCATCACTCAACCCCAGCCACATCAGTGAAATCCTTGCTTGTTGTATATTTTGGCAGATGCTATCAGTTTCATTAAGATGACAGTGTTTATATTTACATTGCATTGTCTTTAACTAAAGCAGTAACAAAGCTGAAATATATTTTGAAAAATCACGAGATTTAAAATATGCCAAAGATAGCAAATAAAAGAGGAAATGTGATAGTATAGTATCCACTATTAACCCTGAGTTCTGCTTTTTCAAGTTTTTTATTTGACATTCATAAGAAGCCATCTATAATTAGCTATAATTGTTCACTCCGGGTCCACATAACTCAGGGATACCATGGTGAAGTTAAATCAAGAGCAGACCTGATGGATAGTTAATCAGTGCAGGAATTTTGCCAAGTGTTGAGAGCCAAGGAAGTAATTTCAAAGTAAAACCTTTCCAAAACTGCCAAGGGCTCTAATAGCTAGGGAGATTGAAGTATTGAAAAGGAACCCATGGATTTAGCTCAGGATGTTTAAGGGTCAGCACTAACTTTTAGGCCCAAACTGTTAAGTATTGAGAAATGAGTACTGAGGTTGGGAGAGTAAGTAATTGAAATGGTGATAAAAGAAGTGGGAAGGTTTTATACTTGGTAAAACCAAAGAAAATCATTAGGTAACTACCTTCCTAGGGATGTGTATACATTTTACATTTTCTTCTCTGTTCCAATTATTCCAATTCTTCTTGTCCTGTGGGCTTATCAGCTATGGGTGGAGCCATAAAATGTGCACATTTACTTTATTTAAAAAAAATTTTTTTTTGGTATCAGTGCTTGAACCCAGGGATGCTTAAATACTGAGCTGCATCTCTAGCCCCCTTTTTATTTTTTATTTTGAGGGTCATGCCAAGTTGCTGAGGCTGGCCTCCAATTTGCAATCCTCCTGTCTCTGCCTCCTGAGTTGCTGGAATTATAGTCATGTATCACTGCTTCTGGTTAAATTTACTTTAAATAGCAAATCTTACAAGCTTCAAAAAGTGATGGAGAAAAAGAAGGAAAGAAAAGGAAGGAAGTGGAGGGAAAGAAGGAGCATGATGGGGCTGGGGATGTGGCTCAAGCGGTATCACGCTTGCCTGGCATACGTGCGGTCTGGGTTCGATCCTCAGCCCTACATACAAACAAAGATGTTGTGTCCGCCAAAAATTAAAAAATAAAGATTAAAAAAAAAAAAGAAGGAGCATGATAATTGAATTGGTATGAGGAAGACTACTTAATTGGGAAATGGGAGTATACGTTTCTCTGACCCTTCATTTTCTACATTCTTCGTGGAGTATGATCATTAGATTTGAGTGACTTGGGGCTTGAAGATGGACATTTTTTCACATGATTTTTATGTGTATTGGTTTCCAATGAAGGAACAGGGACTGTTTCTAATAAACAAAGATAAAAATAGAGACTAAAATCAGATCCATGCAAACAAAGACATGTCCATAGAAGCAGAGAACAGATCTGAGGACTAGAATTCTGGGTAGGATTAATGGGTAATGAAAGTGAATGGCAGGATGTGAACAGAAGTGTACAGACTGCTAAGTCTTAGAAAGGCAGCGTTTTTAATGAGATCACTGAACACTGAACACACAGTTGGGAGAAATAGCATGTTTGAGAGTCCATGTCAACAGAGAGTACAGGTCAGCTGGTGCTCAGAATCATGGCAGGCATATTCAAAGCAAGGGAAAAGGACAATACCTTGGAAATCACTCATAAGGTGTTTCTTCCGGTTTTTCCAATTTCATTTTGAAATTCATTTTTTTTTTGTAGTTGTAGATGAATAACATGCTTTTATTTTGTTTGTTTATATGTGGTGCTAAGGATTTTATTATTTTTTAAAAATTGTTTTATTTTAATATTTATTTTTTAGTTGTAGTTGGACACAATACCTTGATTTTATTCATTTATTTTTATGGAGGGTAGCAAGAATCGAACCCAGGGCTGTGCTTGTTCTAGGTGAGCGCTCTACCGCTGATAGTTCTTTAAACTGTAAGGAGAAAGACATGATCAGATCATTTCATTATAGGACAGAGATGTCATCTCATCAGCCATTCAGTCAAACCGGCAATGAAAGTAGTCCTCCTGAAAGATCAGGATAAGAGCTGGAAATAAAAAAATAAAAAGACTGGAGATACACCTCCGTTGTAAAGGTCCCCTGGGTTCAATCCTCAGGACCAAAATAAAATAAAATAAAATAAACTGGGTGCAGTGGTGCACAACTATGATCCCAGAAATTTAGGACACTGGGAAAGGAAGACTGTAAAATGGAGTCCAGACTTGGCAACTTAGCAAAATCCTGCCTCAAGATAAAAAATAAACAGGACTAAGGGTGAGCTCAGTGGTAGAGCACCCCTAGCTTCATTTCTAGGCACTAAAAAAAAAAAAAAGTGAGGGCTGGGGCTGTAGCTCAGTTGCAGAGCACTGATCCTTAGCACCACATATAAACAAACAAAAGCATGCTATTAATCTACAACTGCACACACACAAAAAAGTAAAATATCACATTAAAAACAATAATAAATAGAAAATAAAATGTCAAGCAATAACGGATTAATTAAAATCACAAGACTGGGGGCTGTGGCTGTGGCTCAGTGGTAGAGTACTTGCCTGGCATGTGTGAGTAAATAAAATAAAGGTCCGGGCTGGGGATGTGGCTCAAGCCGTAGAGTGCTCGCCTGGCATGCAAGTGGCCCGGGTTCGATCCTCAGCACCACATACAAACAAAGATTTTGTGTCCGCCGAAAACTAAAAAACTAAATAAATATTTAAAAAATTCTCTCTCTCTGTCTCTTTAAAAAAAAAAAGAAAGAACAAAAACATACCATCTCTTAAAAAAATAAATAAAATAAAGGTCCATCAGCAACTAAAATATATTTATACATATGTATATATATTTTTAAAAAATCATAAGACTGAACAGGCATTGTGCTGCATGCCTGTTATCCCAGCAACTCGGGAGGCTGAGGCAGGAGGATTGCAAGTCCAAGGCTAGCCTCAGTGACTTATTGAGATTCTGTCTCCAAATAAAAAATAAAAAGGACAGAGGGTGAGGAGATGTGACTCAGTGGTAAAGAGCCCCTAGGCTTAATTCTCAGAACAAAACAAAACAAAAATTATGGGCCTGGGTATTATAGCTTATTGGTAGAGTGCCTGCCTAGCATGTTCTAGTCCATAGACTTAATCCCTAGCACCACAAAAATAAATAAGTATGATGATAGCATACTAAATGGTTATTAAAAATACCAGTGCTATTTTAAAGAGAGACAGATGAACAGTTGATGAATGATTGCCATCTGCCAAATGTGTGCAATATGGCAGATATTATTATCTCTATTCTACAAATTAAAAACCTGACTTGGGGGCTGGGGTTGTAGCTCAATGGCAGAGCACTTGCCTAGCATGTGTGAGGCACTGGGTTCCATCCTCAGAACCATATAAAAATAAATAAATAAAATAAAGGTATTGTGTCATCCAAAACTAAAAATAAAACATAAACAAACAAACAATAACAACAAAAAAACTAACTTGGGTATAATGTGTTTGTGTTCAGGATGGAACCTAGGACCTTGTGCATGCTAACACACACTCCACTTAGCTACACTGCCAGTCCTGAGGGTGATTTTAATATATATAGTCCTTCTAACAGTTTACCCTATGTGCTGATACTGTATACACTGATTTGTAACATCTTTTCTTCACTTGAAAGAAAAATCAGTTTGTTTTGTTTGTTGTTTTGGTACCATGGATCGAATGCAGGGTTGCTTAACTATTGAGCCACATTCCAGCCCTTTTTTGTTTTACTTCAACAGGTTTTCCTTAAGTTCTTAGGGCCTTGCTAAGTTGCTGAGGATGGCCTCAAACTTGAGGTTCTCCTGCCTCAGCCTCAACCTCACAAGTCACTGAGATTGCAAGTTTGTGAGACTACAGTATAATACTATGCAGCAAACAAAGGAAGTCATGAAACAGTGTAATAGCATGTATAAAATTTTTGTTAATTTCCTTTTTTGTTTCTCTGTATTTTCTGATTTTTTCCCCTACAATGAATTTCTGGTTATTTATGTAAGTGAAATATAATAATAAAAGATATAATTTTTAACTAAAATTTAGGATTATTTTATTTGTATGATTTTATTAGAACTTGAGATAATTTTAGTCCAGCAAGATGCCACATGCCTGTAATCCCTGAGGCTTGGGAGACTGAGGCAGGAGGATCAAGAATTCAAAGTCAGCCTTAGCAATTTTGTGAGGCCAGAAGCAACTCAGTGAGACTGTCTCTAAATAAAATATAAAAAGAAGGACTTGGAATGAGGCTCAGTGATTAAGTGGCCCTGGTTTCAATCCCCAGTACCAAAAACAAAACAAAACAAAAAAAAAAAAAAAAGAAGAAAAGAACTTGAGATTTTTAACATGTACCGTTATTCTTCTATTTAATCTTTTTTTCTTTGTATTTATCAAAAAAAATTTTTTTAAGTCTAGCAACTGAGCAAATAGAATTGGTTTCCTTAGTAATGCAGCTAAAGCTCCCATTCTTTTTTGCTTGTTTTTTTCATTCTTTTTTTGAAAAAAAAAACACAAAAACTATTTGGATTTCCTGAGTAATAGATATGCATACTAATTATCAGTCAAGTTTATTGTAGAAGCTTGAAACTGATGACTGTGAAAATGGCCTGATTCAAAGCTTAAAACAATTTTAGTGGGTCACCAATTCCTCCTAGAATGTTCAAGAAAATTTCAATTTGAGGGCTAGGGATGTGGCTCAAGCGGTAAGGTGCTTGTCTGGCATGCCCGGGGCGCTGGGTTTGATCCTCAGCACCATATAAAAATAAAATAAAGATGTTGTGTCCACTGAAAACTGAAAAATAAATATTAAAAAAATTCTCTCTCACTCAAAAAAAAAAAAAATTTCAATTTGAACACTGTAAGTTCAAGGACCAATGTCTTACTGCATAGCTGTGAATGTGAGCTCTCATATTAAACATAAAGACTGTACTTCAATAATTTCCCAACCTTTTAAATCTTTTAAAAAAATTTATTGAATAAAACTAATGCATGTTTATTAATATAAAGCCTCTGTCCTTGCTTGTTTTTTTGCCAAAGGGAAAAAAACCTGTTAATTTCTTGTACATTATACTGAAATGTATTTAATGTCTATACCAGCACATATATGTTTATGCTCTTTAAGGGAGATTTTTCTTTTCCTTTTTTTTTGTGCTCAGGATTGAACCTAGGACCTTGTGCATGCTAACACACATTCCACTTAGCTACACTCCCAGTCCTGAGGGTGATTTTAATATATATAGTCCATCTAACAGTTTATCCTATGTGCTGATACTGTATACACTGATTTGTAACATCTTTTCTTCACTTGGACCTTAACCACTGCAGATAATGCCATTGAATTAATGTACCATAATATAAATAATCAGGTTTTTTTTTTTATGATTTCTTTTTTCTTTTAGAAGGAATCCAGGAATGGGCAAATCAGTGACATACAAGAACATCTAAATGTACAATTCTATTTATGCAAAGCCCAAATGAGATGCAACTAGTCTATTTTGGTGGTCTTTCCTTGCAGGAGACAGCAGGGTTTCCTAAGGGGATTGCTGACAATATTCTGTTTCTTGATTTGAGCATACCTAGGTATGCTCCTTATGTAAAGTTTGACAGATGGCTACTAAATTTTTATGAACTGTTTTCTATGTATGTTCTATTTCAGTAACAAAATGGAAAATATAGTTGTTACTGCAATCATTTTTCTGTAGTTCTTAAATACTTTAATATAGAGTGATCAGTAAGAATACTTTTGGGTTTAAGCTCTGTACTTTTGCATATTTAAATAACTAAATACGTGGCTCAAGCGGTAGCGTGCTCTCCTGGCATGCGTGTGGCCCAGGTTCGATCCTCAGCACCACATACAAACAAAGATGTTGTGCCCGCCGATGACTAAAAAATAAATATTAAAAAACATTCTCTCTCTCTCTCTCCTCTCTCTTAAAAAAAAAAGTAAATAACTAAATACATGAAATTGTTACAAATAAATAAATGACACATATAATCTTATACTCCCTTCTCCAGAGAACTGTTTCAAAAGTGTAGGTTTTGGGGGAGAACCATCTTTGTACTTGGCTCTCAGCATTATCAGATTGATTCCCTATAGGTCTGCTAACCTGTAGAATATTTCCATTTAAAACTCCCTTCCAAAACTATGTCCATCAAAGAGCTTACACCACACCCCAAAACCACCAGCTGCCCACCTCCTGAAAGTCAGCATTCCTCCACCATTTTTCTTCCTTTTTCCCTTCCATTTATTTATTTTTATTTATTTATTTATTTTTTATGAACAATGCCTTTGTTCATTTTTTTTTTAAATTTTAACATTTATTTTTTAGTTTTCGGCAGACACTACAGCTTTGTATGTGGTGCTGAGGATCGAACCCGGGCCGCACGCATGCCAGGCAAGCGCGCCACCGCTTGAGCCACATCCCCAGCCCCTCTTCCACTTTTTAATCAACTGCCATTTTTTACCATGTAGCCCCAAATCTCACAAATAGCTTCTACTCATTAGCATTTGATCTGATCAGTCATCAAGGCTTGCTATTTCTTCCTCTGACTCAGGCCTTGCATTCCCAACATTCTTTTCCTTTTCTTTGGAACTTTCTTCCTTTTCTCTCTTTTGTTGGAAATTATTGATTTGTTGAATGTGACTGTTATTCCTGGCAATACCATTATTTGCATGTTTCTTCCTTTAAATAGTGATATTTTAATGCTGGTTTGAGACAGTATTTTTTCCCAAAACATGAATTATAATCAATATTTAAATAGAAATAATTAAATAGAAAAATATTGTAGGAGGTTGTGGTATAGTTCAGTGGTAGAACACTTGCCTATCATGTGCAAGGCCCTGAGTTCCATCTCTAGAATTTCACCTTACTCCCCCACCAAAAACAAAACAAAACAACAACAAAAAGGAAATGAACATATCACAGTATCACAGTGAATAGTGTACATAAAAATCAATGTTTTTCGATACTCATGTTTGTAAATATACAAACATATTATACACACACACACACACACACACATTTATATACAACTCACATGCAATGGAATAATATATATAATTTTATTTGTTTTTGTGGTGTTGGGGATTTAACCCAGGGCCTTGCACATTCTAGGTAATCTCTATACTGAACAACATCCCTAGCCTCACTGAACATTTTTACATAAATATACATTTTATAAAAGTAAAATCTCTCATGCACAAACATTTGAACACACATATATAACACTCTACCCCCCTTTATTTGAGACAGGGTCTCACTATGTTGCCTAGGCTAGTTTCCATTTCTGGGTTTAAATAATCCTCCTGTCTCAACTTGTAGCTGGAACTACAGACATTACACCACCATGTGCAGCTTTAACCCTTATTTCTTTCTTTGGGTTCTGGTAAGAATAGTGGGACCACAGGAAGTGATTCACTGTTTGTGAGCTATACTGTATCTATATACACCCCTGGAGTGAGAATAACTCATTGGGGCTGGGGATGTGGCTCAAGCGGTAGCGCGCTTGCCTGGCATCCATGCGGCCCGGGTTCGATCCTCAGCACTACATACCAACAAAGATGTTGTGTCCGCCGAGAACTAAAAAATAAATATTAAAAAAAAAAAAAAAGAGAATAACTCATTAAGGTAAATTCTTTTTTTTTTTTAACCACTTTATTTATTTGTAGGTGGACACAATACCTTTACTTTATTTTTATGTGATGCTGAGGATAGAGGAATCCAGTGCCTCACACATGCTAGGCAAGTACTCTACCTCTGAGCTACAACCCCAACCCAGCCCCAGGTATTCTTACCTATTGGTATATTTACTAGAAATCTATTTTTTCGGGCTGGGAATGTGGCTCAAGCGGTAGCGCACTCACCTGGCATGTGTGCGGCCCGGGTTCGATCCTCAGCACCACATACAAAGATGTTGTGTCTGCCAAAAACTAAAAAAATAAATGTTAAAAATTAACTCTTTAAAAAAAAAAAAAGAAATCTATTTTTTCATGACTGAATTATCCAAATGGCTTTTTTTTTTTTTTTTTTTGGTGCTAGAAATCTAACCCAGGACCTTACACATCCTAGGCAGGTATTCTACCACAGACCTATATACCCAGACCTCTAGTGGCGTTCCAATCTTGCTTTACTGATACCTGTTTCTTCGTTTAAATAGTTATATTTTAATGGTAGTTTTATTAGACTGAAATTTTAAGATATTGTTCCCAGGGTTAAGACCTTCAATGGCCTAGAGGCAAATTCCTGAGTCTGTTGTATGATATCATGATAGTGTCTATAGATTGATACTTCAACCTATCCCATTGTCTTTTCCTACCTTTTTTTAAATCAGCTTTCTTCAGCTGCTGAGATTCTTCATGCTGTTCTGAAACTGACCTATTTTTCCCCTTTAACATTCTTTCTTTCTTTTTTTGCTGCACTGGGGATCAACATATGCTCTTTTCTTATCTCTACATGTATAAAAGTATTAGTGGAGTAGATCCTGAGTTAACCTTTGCTCTCCTTTAAAAAATTACTCAAGGGGCTAGGGATATAGCTCACTTGGTAGAGTGCTTGCCTCACATGCATAAGGCCCTGAACCCCAACAACACCAAAAAAGAAAAAAAAAATTATTCATAAATCTGCAGTCCTGTTAAGGTTACTCAGAGACCCTGCCTGTTTTTCTTGCCACATTGATCATGCTCTGGGCCCCAGGCCTGATCCTTCAGATTCTGTCCTCTTTTTCTTTTTTGGTACTGGGGATTGAACGCAGGGGCCCTTAACCACTGAGCTATATGTCTAACTCTTTTTTATTTTGAGACAGGTCTTGCTAACTTATTTAGGGCCTCACTAGGTTGCTGAAGCTGGCTTTGAATTTGCGTTCCTTCTGCTTTAGCTTCCCAAGTTGCTGAGATTACAGGCATGTGCTATTGCACCTGACTGGAATTTAGGAATTTTAAACTGAGTTTGAGTTTGGAGAACACTGCAATAACTCAACTGCTCAGAGTTTCCTCTTTAGCAACTCTTACTATTGAGAGGTCTACAGCAGCCTGGGCGCCTAAACTATTTTCTTATCTTTACATTTATAAAAGTATTGGTGGGGAGATGCTGAATTAACCTTTGGTCTCTTTAAAAAAGGTTGCTCTCTTTGTGAAATAGTTTGAAATAGAGAGGTTTATTATTGATATTATTCTCCCTTATATTTCATCTGCTTCCCTAGTATTCTCAGGATATTTTCCTTTGCTTCATCTAGTTTTGGTTTCTACTTTTTTTCTTTTTTTTTTAGTTCTCAATGGACTTTATTTATATTCGGTGCTGAGAATCAAACCCAGTGCCTCACACTTGTTAAGGCAAGTGCTCTACCAGGGAGCCACACCCTCAGCCTTTGGTTTCTACTTGTTGCAACCAAAATATTCACAACAAGATTTCTTTTTCACTTGCTCTTACATACTTCATTCTTTTTTTTGTACTGGGGATTGAACTCAGGGGCACTTGACCACCGAGCCACAACCCCAGCCCTATTTTGTATTTTATGTAGAGACAATGTCTCACCTAGTTGCCTAGTGCCTCACCATTGCTGAGGCTGGCTTTGAACTCGTGATTCTCCTATTTCAGCCTCTGGAGCCACTGGGATTACAGGCGTACACCACTACGCTGGCACATACTTCATTCTTTAAATATGTTCCTGGGTTCTATATAAAACCATTCCTACTCTGAATGACAGGTGAAAATAAATGAATCAATAATTACCATGAGCCCAGGAAATTACACCACATCACAAAAGGTCCCAAGTTATTTTTGTGTCCTGAGCATGGCTCAGAAATGGAATGAGGGCCTGGGATGGTAGTGCATGCCCGTAATGGCAGCAAATGGAATGGCTGAGGCTCGAGATAGCAAGGCCAGCCTCTGCAACTTAGTGAGACTCTAAGAAATTTTAACAAAATCAGGCACAGTGGAGCACCCCTGTAATAGCAGCAGCTTGGAGGCTGAGGCCAGGAGGATTTCGAGTTTAAAGCCAGCCTCAGCAACAGCGAGATGCTAAGCAATTCAGTAAGACCCTTACTCTAAATAAAATCAAAATAGGGCTGGTAATGTAGCTCAGCGGTGAGTGTTCCTAAATTCAATCCCCAGACCCTCTTACATCCCCTTCTCCCCAAAAAGAAAGACTTAATGAGACTCTGTCCCAAAATAAAAAACAAAAAGAACTGAGAAGGTAGCTCATTGGTGAAGCACCTCTGAGTTCAATTCTCAGTACCAAAAAAAAAAAAAAAAAAAAAAAAGTGCCACAAGAGCCAGGTATGATGGTGTACATCTGTAATCCCAGTGGCTTGGGAAGGTGAGGCAGGAAATTCCCAGGTTTGAGGACAGTCTCAGCAATTTATTGAGACTCTGTCTCAACATAAAAAATAAAATTAAAAAAGGGCTGAGAATGTAGCTCAGTCACAAAGCACCCCTGGGTTCAATCCCCAATTAAAAAAAAAAAAAAAAGCCAACTATGCAGGAACAATGGAAACTTTTTTTTTTTTTAAATAGTAGGGATTAAACTCTGGGGCACCTTAACCACAGAGCCACATTCTAGCTCTTTCTTTTATATTTAGAGATCTGGTCTAGCTAGGTACAGTGGCCCATGCCTATAATCCCAGCAGATGGGGAGGCTGAGGCAGGAGGATTGAGAGTTTAAAGGCAGCCTCATTAAATAACAAGATGCTTAAACAACTCAGTGAGACCCTGTCTCTAAATAAAATACAAAATATGGGTGGGGATGTGGTTAGGATCTCCATAAGTTTCTTGCAGCCTCTATAAATTACTCACAATCCCCCTTCCTCAACTTCCCAGTGCTGGGATTACAGGCGTGCACCACTGTGCCTGGCACATGTGATATTTATTTTATTTATTGTGTATGTGTGTGTATATATATCAACCATACACTCACACTTGAAATGAACTCCTGATTCAGAACATTTTGAATGGTGGCCTTCTCAGTGATTTGAGGGCAATGGGTTTCCCCAAAGCAATAATACATAAGCCCCCAGAATTTTGACTCAACCTTTTGGTGCTGGGGATCAAACTTGGAGGGATCTTCTGCATGTGAGCAAGCACTCTACCATTGACCTACATCCTCAGCCCCAATTTTACTCTGCTTCAAGAGAAAATGAGAAAATTCTAAATTGACTGAGATTAAGAACATGACAGACCTCAGTTTTGTCTAAGGTTGATTCCTAGATGTTTCCCCATATCACCTGGTACCTTTTACTTTGTTTAGTCAAAACGAAAAGCCTGGAATATTTTATTTTGTTTATCAAATTAAGCACATATTTATGAAAAACAAACTCAATATTTTTTTAGAAACAGTTCATAATGACCTTTTGTTCAATGGAAAAGAACAATAAATACACTCACTTACTATACCTACATGTTTGCATGCATCAACATGAAAAGACATCCAAGGTATTTGAAATGAAAAATAAATTGTTCAAAACAGTAAGTACAGTGAGCATACTACAGTTTTCTGAACTTTATATTCAGGTACTTTTATTTTTATTTTTGCAAGAATGTATTTGTTTTGTAAATAAAAGCAATTAACAATAATGTCCAAAACATTTATTTATGAAACCAGTTGAGGTTGACTTACGTAATTTCAACAAATAAAGCATTTAATGATAAATTGTGGCATACAGTGCATTTCTGTCTAGAAAAAAAAAGCTTATTTACACAATTTAAGGAACAAAGTTTTTTAATTAAATGCAGATTTTAGAAATACATTCATTATGTAGTACTACCATAATAAAAATGGATTTTCCCAGAATCACGTAAGTATCCAGTGAAATTAAGAGGTAAACTTTAATTTTTTCAATCATATTCAGAAAATCTAATGTGTTTACTTGCTTGTTGAGTCTTTGCCAGTCTGATCTTTTCAGCTTTGGTGATTAACTATGGAGAAAGAAATCAGAAATCAGAATGTATTTGATATTTCACAACTCTTAAGTTTAAAAAAAAAATTTTTTTTAAACAAAATAGGAGTGGGAGAAAAATTAGATAATTATGCTTAGGTTAAATCAATCAGAAAGAAAATTGCTAAGATTATGGTTCATTAAGTATAATAGATATTAAATCTTTGAACTACTACCTTCCCCCACAAAAGCTATACATTGCTTAAAATCTTTTAATGAAGAACAGCTACTCCATATTGGTAATTTTTTTTCAGGGGCCAGGACCAAACTCAGGGCCTTGTGCATGGTAGGCAAGCCCACTACCACTGAGCAAAATACCCAACCCACACATTAGTAATTTTTAGGAATCTTCAGGACCTATATTTGTTGTTTCATATCCCCTTAGACTTGGATAATTACTAAGACATTACCTAATGATAGCTCTTAATTTAACTCAACTGTTGTACTCTTGGTACAAGGTACTGAGATTGAACTCAAGGGTACTCCAACACTGAGCTACATCCCCAGCCATATTTTGTATTGTATTTTATTTGGAGACAGGGTCTCACTGAGTTGCTTAGTGCCTTGCCTTTTCTTTAGACTCCTGCCTCAGCCTCTGGAGCTGCTAGGATTATAGGCATGTGCCACGAACTCGGTATCTAAATGCTCTATTAATAAGTTATGTTACATTCTTGGATAATTTTTTTTTTTTTTACTTGTAGATGGACACAACACAACATCTTTATTTTTATGTAGTACTTCGAACCCAAGGCCTCACATGTGCAAGGCAAGGGCTCTACAACTGAGCTACAACCCCAGCCCATATTCTTGAATATTTTTTAAAGACAACAAAGGAGGCCAAGGGTGTAGCTTGCACCATAGTGCTTGACTAACGTGTGAAGCCCTGGGTTTGATCCCCAGCACAAAAAAAGAAGAAGAAAAAGAAGGAGGCAAGTAAAATGCAGGCTTATTTACCATCCAGTTTAAGACATCCAACAATAATTGAAAATAAAATTCCCGAAGTAAAAAATGAACAAAAGATTGGACCTGAAGACCGTTAGAGCTTGCCTTTTGCCCACTGACCAAATAAGTAGAACTATTGGCATTATCTATACAGTATTTTTATTATTGTTACCTAAAAATGTCTCTTTTTGATAACGACAAAACAAAACCAGGCTTTTGTATTTTAAAGAAGCCTGTTTTTTCAACATACATTTTAAAGGTTATAATTTAAAAGTCAAAATTTTTAAGAACTTCATTTTTAAAAAAAATTTTTTTAGTTGTTTATGAATATTTATTTTTTATTTATTTCTATGTGGTGCTAAGAATCGAACCCAGTTCCTCACACATGCCAGGCAAGCAAGCATTCTACCACTGAGCCACAACCTCAGCCCAGGAACTTCATTTTTAATTTGTAATAACATTACAACTTGAAACATTATTGTTTTTCAAAACAACAACAACAACAAAAAACCCAGCAAGCATCTGTTAATAAAGGTCTGAAAGAGTAACAACTAAAAAAAATAAATAAATAAATTAAAAAAAAATTAGAGGGCAAGTGAAATTATGTGCAAAGCAAAAGAAAACTGATTAAAATGTTTGTATAAATTTAAAACACCTTATTTTGGAGTAAATGAAAAATCTTTTTCTTTAAAAATTTGACCCTAATGGATATTCACTGAAATAGTTTGTTTTAAAAAATATTTTTAGCTGTAGATGGACATGATACCTTTATTTTATTTATTTCTATGTGTTGCTGAGGATTGAACCCAGTGCCTCACATATGCTAGGCAAAAGCTCTACTGCCCAACCACAACCCTAGACCCCCATTGAAATAGTTTAAAGTTTGATGTCATTTACCACTCACAAAGTCACTATTTGCTTAAGATTCTTTCTAATTGAGGTAAGTTAAAATCACAGATGTTTAGAAAACTATAATATTTATGATCCTGTTCACTAATTTTATGAATTCTGCTTTGACCTGCTGAATTTCAGACATTAGTAATTTGTAAAGAAAGACTATGTTGATAAAACAAAAAATTCAGCCAGGTGCTGTGGCTTATGACTGTAATCTCAGCAACTCAGGAGACTCAGGCAGGAAAATCACAATTTGAGGCCAGCCTGGGCAATTTAGTAAAATCCTCAGCAACTCAGTGATACCTTGTCTCAAAATAAAATAATCTGGGGAAGTAGCTCAGTGGTTGAGTGCTTCTGGGTTCAATCTTCAGCAACCCAACCCTTCACAGAATTCAAATGGTTTTGAAACTGAAGGGAAACAAAAGCAGTTTCATTTTGTCTCCAGAAACATATGTACTTTTACCAATGTGCTCAAAGTAACATGGAAGTATTGAGGATGTAGCTCAAAAGGTGACCTTATATGTTACAAAGATCTGGGTTAGATAGATCCAGGAGTAGTGGTGTGCAACTGTAATTCCAGCTACTGGGGAGGACAAGGAAGGGATTACCAGTTTGAGGCCAGGCTCAGCAACTCAGCAAGACCCCATTTCAAAAATAAATAAATAAATAAATAAATAAAAGGGGGAAAAAAAAAAAAAAGGCTGGGAATGTATTTCAGTGGTAGAGTGCTTGCAATAGTATGAGAGAGTGCTCTGAGTTCAATCCTCAGAATAGAACAAAAGATTTGAGATAGAAAAAAATAAGTGATACCCTGGTGGGGAGAACTTTCTGATCTTCTGTGAGAACTCATTAATTTACTAGTATCTGATTTATATATATAAAACTACATGTAGAAAATAACGTAGATTCATTTTTCCCCATTTAATTCTGTATAAACTGAACAGGGTATGGGAGATTGTTTCCAGTATTGGTTCTATACCATAACACAAAAACGAATAACCAGAATTTTTTATTAGTTTTTTTTTTTCCTCCAATCACTTAAGGATGGACTAAATACTATATGGGAAAACCTGGCTGTCTTGTTAGTAAGTTATTTATGTCATACTTCTGGCAGAATCACTGACATTCACCTAATTTTTTCTAAGCACTTAATTCTCATTACTCCTGCTTGGAAAGATACACTGCTAAATGCTTCTGACTTGCTGGCCACTTTCCTAAGGTCTCTGATGAAGGTTATATTTGTGTATAGAGAACTGCCCACAGAACACCATTTGTTGTAAAGTTACTTGACTTTACACAGCACTGATTATTATCCACCTATACTATACATTTGTAAGCCTCATGCTTGTACCACCAGTTACAAGAATGCAACATTGCCTTAGATTTCCAAAGGGAAAAAAACCTTTCTAAATTTCTAAAACAAAAAAAGAAATAATTATTACTTCCTAGTTTTCAAAATATCTACAATTTAAATAACTTTTGCACTAATTAGAAGGATTAGTATTAGTTAACAAACTTAACCAGATTTCAGGTTTGAGCTCCAGAATAATAATTTTAACATTTAAACAATCACAAATGGGCTCTGAAATTAACACCTGAAAGAGTCTTTAGGAAGGGAGGAAGGGGAAGTCCTCCCCATCTCAATAAGGCAGGCCAACATTCAAGTAAACAAAGGAAGACCAGTAGGCAACCTCCCCGTAAATCATCATAAATTCCAAGAAATGTCAGGCAATGGAAAGGCTGGTGAAAAACACTCAATTTTTAAGTATAAATAAATAATATGTATAAATATAACCCCAAATTAGCAAGCTGAGAATACGTGAAGTATAATTTTCTAAGTGTTCATCAAACTAAGAAGATGTACATCTTTTTAGGTTTTCCTAAAATTTTTATTATTATTTGTTTTGAAAGTATAAGCTTCACAGATTGATACTAGAGGAAAAGAAATAAAACTTATCACTGCTAGAGAACATATTGTATGACATCTCTCAATCTTATCTGTGAATCAAGTGTCTTTATAAGTTACACTCTAAATAAATTGTGGTTTCTACCATCAAGACAATCTTTCTATAATAATTTACCACCAGAATACAAACACAGCAGCCCAAATCAAGATTTCAAAAAACAAAACAAAACAAAAAAAGCTCCGAAGTTATGTACCCTTGTAGACGAACCAATTCTAATTCCAATTTCCTATGTTTCAAAAAAAGAGAAATGAGCATTTCCCTACTGCTCTAAAAAACACAACACTGGAAAAAACCTTTGTTATTTAATAGCAAAGCAAAAGTTATTTTATGGTCATCTATTAGTGACTTAAAGAAGATATTCAACCTCCAAAAAAAGTTTAGCACATTAAGACATAAAAATGAACTGATTACCTTCTCAGTGCCTCTTTTCTTTTCCCGAGGCTGGTTAAGTTTGGCCTGTCTATCTACCAAAATCTTCTGCCAATACCTCTGTTCGTGATCACCTTAAAAACAAAACAATAATTGAGCATTGAATATAAGGACATATAAAAAAACAAAATCCAAATCAACAGAACTAAAGTAGTTGGAAAAAAAAATACTAGTTCTATTAGAAAAACTAGAAAAATATAAAAGAATTACCCATAATAATTATTGTTAAAAATTATTAAGTTTTACCAGAAAGGACCTCGAGTTTCCAGCAGTGCTTTTTTTTAATTTCAGTATATGCATTCATAACTGCTTGAGCATCCTCAGGAGTTTTAAATCTGACATGGCATTCTGTATCTCCTTCTAACAAATCAACATAAACAACTTCTGAGATTGCGGCCAAAGTATCCTGCATTGGAATTTAAAATCAGTAATTTAAGATGTTTCAAAATAAATCTGAAAAGTATTCAAATGGTTATCAAATATATTATATGAAAATACCATTACAGAGACTAAGTATCCCATGTCAAACATTTCTTCTAAAACAAAGATGTTATTAAAAATACATTACTTTTCTTATCATTTTATATTCAGTGATATATATTTGTGGAATGGAATGTACAAAGGTGCCCCCCAACCCCCACCAAACAGTCTGGGAGCAATTATTATAAGAAATGAGAAATAAAATTAAAAGGAAAGAAAAACAGTATTTGGTGGAAGTTTATTTTCACTCACCTGTACACCATCATTCATGACTTAAAATATATGTAACAATTGTTCAACTTTTTATAACATTCATGAAAAAAGTTTTATTGAACCTACAAATTCTTGCGAGTTCTTGAGTAGTAGTACTGGAACACAGCTCACAAGCTCGCAGTTTTTGAAAAAAATATCTAAATAACCTCATCTAAACAGGTTGTGGTCAACAGCAAGGGAAAAGTTTTACCTATAATGCCTGCTGTGAGGGCAAATTAACAAGATTCCTGCATTCTTAAACAAGTTTTTTTCACAGTAGGCAGTAGGGAGTGCCTAAATGCATTTATGCAGGAATGTTACACTAATTCTTAATTCATCAACTTCCTTACCTAAAGCTGAAGAAATAAATAGAGATTTGCAACTGGAAAACATTTATATTGCTTCCATTTACTTTAAAAAAAATTTTTTTAGTTGTGGACGAACAGAATGCCTTTACTTTACTTATTTATTTTTATGTGGCACTGAGGATCAACATAGTGCCTCATGCATACTAGGCAAGGAATCTATCACTGAGTTACGGCCCCAGCCCACAAATAACTTAATACTAGTTTTAAATGGTGAATTTTTAGATACTTAAATTATGGAAAGAATTGAGTTTATTTGGAAGTTATTTCATTGTAGAACAAAAAATAATTTATTAACATACTAAAGAATAGGTAGTAAAAACCCCTGAATCTCTAGAAGCTGAGGACTGTAAATATTTGCTTAATCAATTAAAACAAAAAAGAGATAACTGTAGACAAATATACATGCAAATTCTTTCCATTTCTTTATCTAGTGACTGGTACTAAATTTAGACATAAAGCAAGAAAAACAATTTAGTTGCTATAATTTGAATGTATTCACTTTTATACTTGATTTTCTAGACTGGTTAAATTAGTACAATTCAAAAGACATTTACTAAGTATCCATTATAATGTCAGGTTAACCTCCTGATTTGGAACCCTTAGAATTTAAAACCCTTATAATGACAAATTAGCCTGATAATCACATGGGCAAGTCATAGTGCAGTAACTACCATCTTACCAGTTTTTCCTTCAGCAAAATGTAAGTAACTCCTACCTTTATTAATGAGGTTGTCTTATGATTTTGATTGCAAATAAAGAATGTGCAATTGTTTTAATTACCATTGATACTAAAAGCTTCTTAATTAAAAAAATTATTTTTGGTGCTGAGGATTGAATGTAAACACTTGTACATGCTAAGCATTCACTTATATTCCCATGATTTTTTTTTTTGCCTATCCTTCTAAATTCTATATTGCTACTACTGCTTAAATATAAGGTGGTAATATAGCCTTTTGGATTGGCCAAATTCTTCAGCAACATTGGAAAGAGAAACTAAATTGATATCAGTGCGGGCTACAGAATTTTAAAGATACAGTTTTAGATAAGGAGTGCTTTTATATCCTTACTGGTTATCAAGTTAAAAAAAAACCTGACTGGCATGGGTATATGAAAAACCCAAATAAAACACCTCATTGTACTGATTATCATTGTCAGAATTTCAAAAATATTTGGTGCATCACAGAATACTGTTTACAGTTTAAAATAAAGCTTCTCACTGAAATGAATAACAGGGTAAGAGTAAATAAGGTACTCCTATATGGAGGAATAGGCATTCATTAATAAGAAGTTTTGCTATCTTTGCTGGTATAAAAAATAATAAATTATATGAAGGAAAAACAGATTATACACCAGTATGCATAGCAATTGATACTGTAAATTACATACAATGATGGGATTGATTTGCCCAAGTCCATTTTGTAGCTCTTCAAAAACAGGTTATACTTTTCTAGAATTGTTTAAAAGTAATTAACACAGATTGAAAATATCTTTAATTTCTTCAAAAATTAAGTTTCATATTTCCAAGAATGATTTATCAAGAGAAAAATAAATTAAATCCATGGAAAGTGAAAAAAATATTTTAAATATTATTTAAGTATTTTAAAATATTATTCCATATCTATTTTGGCTTTATTTTTAGAGGCAACAAAACAATTTAGATATCTATTGAAAGCTAAGAGTGCAAATTCACAAATTCAGAAAATCTTTGTCTTGCTTCAGAACCAGACAATCAGATGACTATAATTTTAAGAAAAATTTAGACACACTCTAATGTTAGTTAATTCTTCAAAAACAAACAATATGGTATCAAGTACTAAGTATTTGTCTACATCACGTATTCACAGAAACAAAACAGAAAAAAACTTAGGGAAGCACTTTAATATATTTCCTTTCAACTATAGAGCACTCAGCCATTAGCAACACAAATAAAATTAAACACAAATTGTAATTTTCCTGTAAAGGAAGGATGTTCAAACTGTGATCACTGCAAATCTGAGTCAGTGAAGAATTTTGGTCTTAAGTATAACTTGAAGCAAAATCTAAAGACCAGTTAGCATAGAACAAAATTCTTCAGATAAGGTAATTTGATTTGTTTTGTCTTCTATATTAAAAAACATGTTCATATAGGGAAGTTAAAAAAAAAAGAGAAAGGAACAAATAATATTTTAAGGGCTTAAAAGTTATTACCCGAACTTGTTTCCTGCCAGGTAGAGGTTCTGTGCTAATGATCTTCACAATCACTCCACTCACAAACTGTGGTCCTGGAGAATTAACCTTCTCCTGAGGGTGATTCTCTTGACTGTGAGCTGTTGATTTGAAAAGGAAAACATTCTCACACTTAACAATTTAACACTTAGGATCACTCTTAGAACAAGATTTCTTTGGCTGACAATCAATTTACAATTCACTTAATTTTAAAAGGAGTAATGAATCTAATAATTGTGGAGGCTATATTGTATCATACTGCTTATTTCAGATAACCAGGAAATAAAATGTAGAATGCTTACATAGTTACTATCAATGCAAATTGTTAATGTTAGAAGAGCATTTGTAAAAACCTTAAACATGTTTTCCCATGAATGAACAAAAGAATTATAATAAATAATCACAGATATTACATAAGAATATTTTAAATATATTTAAATGTGAAAATTTATCTATCTTAACTATATTCCCAGCTCCTCAAATATTTGTTAAAATAAACCGCCAAAATCAAATATAACTCATATACTTTTCTGGTATCATAGTGATTTTTACCTTTTTCATTTCTCATTTCAGAGTTATTAGGAACTCCTCTGTCTGTCTCCATTCCTGATTCTGATTTTATTTGGGATATAGTTTTTTTTAAAGAAGCCATGCTGGCTTTTTGTAATGCCAAATACTCTTTTTTTAAATCCATCCATTCGCTCCTGTAAGGCAAAAAAGTGAAGTAGGAAAAGGGACAACAGTTGACTTTTTTACTTAAACATAAATTAACGTAAACAAGTACATTCACAATGAGTCCTGAATACACTCCTCCCAGCTTTTCTCTTTGTCTACATGCTTTAGAGGCAAATTATTTCTTAGTTCCTAAATCTACCTAGTAAATCAAAGTGAGTTCTTCTTGCCCCAGCATTCAGAAGATTTAAGTTTCCAAATTAGATTACTATTTTTAACATTTTACGAGTGTCAGATTTTAGAGTTAATTCACTAATTAGTAACATTTACTAGATCAGTTATTTTTGGGGAAAAGTGAGAGATTAAAATTTAAAGGTTGTTCAACTTCTTCCAATTTGGGAGATAACATTCTTCTAGTACTTACTTGAACCAAGAGGAATTTCTGAGAAGAAAAAAACACCCCATGGAAGCAATTTATTTACATACATTTTAACATGGAGATGTTTCTTCAAACTGCGAGAGCTCCTCCAGATAAAAACACAATGCATCTCCTGGCTCTGTGGGAGTACTCAATTGTTACCCTAATCTGTGCCATCAAACAAGCAGATAGGAGATTTTTTTTCCCCCCAAGAGGAGGATATCTTGTGGTAATGGTTTTAACTGTTAACATTGACATCTGTATACTTCAAAAAAAAAAAAAAAAAGTATCCAGACCCTCCCAGGATCATACTTTCCCTGAGAGCTGACACATTAAAATAACAAAAGGCTCTTGTAATGATTCTCTGAGATAAAAAAGCAAAAGGAATTCAGGAGGTAAGAACAGTATAAATAGAAGTGCCAAAGTCCTTCCCTTTACTACTCCAGAAGATGAGGACAGAACTCCTTGGAAACTGGTGCCGGAATGTAAGGTAAAAAAAAAGAAAAAAAGAAACCGCTCTAAATTGTTTTTTTTTTTCCTTCAGCTTTTAATTTTTTGGTACTAAGAGAAGTCTTTGTATGAATGGACTCCCTTCAACTTTAACATGGAGGTGCTTTCTGTGCTTTTTTAAAAGAGTAAGTGCTTCCATGTTTCAGTAGAAGTGAATTCAACTTACTGCACCAGAATGGGACTTTTTAGCCTTAAGATTTTGCAGGGGTCCTCTTTGCTTTAACATGGGGGTACCTGCTGTGTGAAACAAAGTAAGTGCTTCCATGTTTCAGTGGAGGTGTCTCCAGAACGGCACGACTACTAATATTTTGCATTTTAGAAGACTACTATTCATTTTTACTTTTGCTACAGGTTAATAGTGTTAAGTCTGGGCTCCCCACCACTTAAACGTGGATGTACTTGCTTTGAAATTGGGGAAGTAAGTGCTTCCATGTTTTGGTGATGGTAAGTCTTCCTTTTACAATTCAGTAACTTAAGATGGAGTACTCAAACTGTCATTTAAAGTATATTTACATCTGTTCAGGGGTCACCTTTACTTTAACATGGAGGCACTTGCTGTGACATGATAAAATAAGTGCTTCCATGTTTGAGTGTGGTGGTTCCTACATAATCTGCACATACAAGAAACCAGCTTGAATTAGGTATGGGACTACAGGCCATCACTGTTGCTAATATGCAATTCTGTTGAATATAAACTGGAATTGCACTTTAGCAATGGTGATGGAGTGTCGGTCTGTTCACAATAGGAAAATTACTATTATTTACTTACTTGGATAGTACTCTCAGTGGTATAACTTCTTCTCCCATTTTATGTCTCTCTTTATGTTTTTTCTTATGCTTTCTCTTTGTTTTTAGGGAACCATCTTTTATGTCTCCACCATCCTTTTCCTCTTCTGTAGAGCATTCTAAGTCTAGAGAAATGTAAAGGGATTTGTAACTGCAATGCATTTGAAACAGGTTTCCATTGAATGTAAAGGCAAACAGATTTCAGCATATCTGATTGTAAACTTAATACCTCTGTTTTCTTTTGAAACTTCAGAAGCTTCTTTTATAATGTCTTTTTGAGCCATTTTCTTCACTTTAGACTTGGGAGCTAAGCACTCTGCATCTCCAGAACTGCTTCTTTTCCTCTTCCCTGTTTTGCTTTCAGGTAAGCTGGATACTTCTCTTTCCCTTTTCTTTTTTTTCTTTGTGGGCTGCTTTTGAGGTTCAGGTGTTTCTGTTTCAGAGCCCTCGGATGTTGTCCTTGACCTTTTTATTTTAGAGATGCTCTCATTGCTTGTGTCCATATTTAACTCTTTTGCTTGCACATTGTCTTCCTTCTTAATTCGGCCCTTCTTCTTCTTTTTCTTTTTCTTTTCTTCTGTAAATTATTTTAAAGTAAAGTGTAAAAGTAATGTAACATGTAACATTATACTTTTAATGAACTTTAATTTAAATACTCACCAGCTACTCTTAAACCTGGAATAGGCTTATTTTTCACTGTCTTGGGAAATATGCCTGGTTTTCTTGGTGCTTCTTCTGGGGGGTTGTTAAGAAACTGAAATTTAAAAATTAATAAAATAATTGTAAATGTAATTTTGCAACAACATTAAAATTGTTTATTTTCTCTCTTAGGGTTTGGACCTACCTACCTCAATAGCTTTTGCTGCTTGCTCTTTTGTTTCAAATTCCACAAAGGCAAATCCCTTTGGATCTCCAGTAGATTTATAATGTGGTATACTTATATAAACCACATTGCCACATTTCCCAAATACTCTTTCAATCCAGCTGTGATTAACATTTTTAGGAAGTAACTCCTGTGATGAATAAAAAGGCTTTCAAATTCTATACCTTATTCATGTTAATAAATAATTCAAAGTTAAATAAAATAAAATTAAAAAGTCCTGTGTAATAAAAGTCTTACCACATACACAGTGCGCTCATCCTCATCCTTTGGTCGTTCACCCAGAGGTTTTTTTCTCCTGATTCTGGTGCCTTCTAAGTCCAGCTTTTAAAGTAATACATAATTTAATAAAAATTGCTATGGGAATTCATAATAAAAATTCAATAAATTTAATTTTTACCTCAACAACAGCGGAACTCTTCAGTGCTCTGGCAATTAACTTCCCATCTGTAGTCAACTTTTTCATTTTGTTAAAAGACACCAGAAGTGATATATCAACATCTAGACAGAAAAAGTAGAATAAAAAACATTTCCTTTCACAATGGACATTTGGGAATGGTGTGTCACATGGTATGTGACCTGGGTGATAGAAACATAACATTACTTACATCCATCTCTAGATTTTTCTATTTGCTCTCGAAGAAATCTATCCTTGTGAAGATTTGCATCCCCAAACCAGAAGTCCACTTGCTTAGCAATATCTGCAAGCACTTGTTTAACCCGAGACCGTTTCTTTTTCTCTACATCTTTTTTTTTCTCAGAGCTTTCTTCCATTATCTTTTGATTTCCACTGTCAGTTTCCATATCTGAGTTACACAAAACAAAATGTATAAAAGCAAAGGCAGAACCATCAACACAGAATTTTATTAGTTTTCAGCGGACACATCTTTGTTTTTGTATGTGTTGCTAACCCAGGCCGCATGCATGCCAGGCGCTATTCACTAAAAGGGGCTATCAATGGATGCAAGTGCAAGATTGACAAGTAACTCCAAATATAAATTTGATTCTTGACTTTTTACCAATTACTGGTTTAGACACAGGTTCTGACTAACTTGCTTAGAGCCTCTCTAACTGCTGAGGCTGGCTTTGAACTTCCTGATTTTAGCCTCAGTAGCTAGGGTTACAGGGGTGCTACACTGTACCCAGCTTCAATCTGGGTTTTGCTTACACAGTAAAAGGGTCTATTGAACTTGCTGTTTTCTCTGAAACATATCTCCTGAAATAAGATAGCGAGCTCTCTTATCTCCCTATCTTTATTCAAATGTCACCTCTGTGATGTCTCCTCTGGCAATCATATTTAAAAATGGACAGATATTTTCTAACAGGTGATTTTTTTCTTTTTTGTACCAGGAATTGAACCCAGGGGAGCTTAATCACTGAGCTGCATTCCCCAGCACCCTTCTTTTGTATTTTATTTAGAGACAGGGTCTTGCTAATTTGCTTAGGGCCTCACTACATTGCTGCCTTAGCCTCCTGAGCCACTGGGCTTACAGGTGTATGCCACCCTGCCTGGCTTAATTTTTCTTTATCCTACCTTTTTTCTTGTATTACTAAGGATTGCACCCTGGGGGCACTCTATCATCAAGCTATATCCCAAGCTCTTCTTTAAATAAAGACAGAGTCTTGTTAAATTGCCCAGGCTGCCCTGAACTTGCTGTTCTACTGCCCCAGTGTCCTCTACTGAGTCACTGGGATTACAGGCCCTGCTTTTTATTTTTATATCCTTCTAGAATGTAGGATTAATGAAATAAGAGATTTCTCCCCCCCTCAACCTCCGTTGCTCAGATTTTTAGGGGCTGGTAATGAAACCCAGGGCCTTGACTGTGCTAGGCAAGTGTTCTACCGCTGAGGTAAATCCCCAGCTGTGACTGTTTTGTTTATGGAGTCATCCCCATCCCTGGCTATTTAGTCACTCAAAAATTTGTTGAACAAATTGTATATAAAATCTGTTGAATGAATTGAATCACCAGAGGTACATCAAAAAAAAAAAAAAAAAAAAAAGAGTGCATTATAAAAGATTAAAAATCAAGCCTGGGATGATGCAGGCCTGCCTGAAAATAACCTCAGTCTCATATTAGAAAATAGAAGAGTGAAAACAAATGGGATTAGTTGTAAATGTCTGTTCTGTTATACCTGGGTTGGAGAATGTATAATATAAGCATGCAGGCCTTGGGCCTAGGTGAACAGAATGCCATAAAAGATTGTTAGGCAACATGGGCAAAATGAGCTAAAGCTTTTTACCTGTGAAGGTGGCCTACATATACCTTAACCCTTACCTAGGGAAGTCAGGCATACTTGTTGGGGAGGGGCAAAAAAATACAGTAGTTTTATACAAAGTAGGGTCACACCATTTGTGCTATCACACATATACCTAGGGCAATGATGTCCATCTCATTCCACCATATTTCCTATCTCCATACCCCCAGAAATGAAAAATTGTGGTCCATTTGTGTACAATGAGTCAAAGAACATTCTGTCATCTATAATGGATTAGAATTAAAAAAAAAAAAAAAAAGAAATTCTAAGAAAATATTTAAAAAACAAAAACAAAAACAGTAGTTTTGAGTAACTGCTGTGTTCAGGTAAATGCTAGGTCTGAGCCTCTGCATGAGATGAAGCTGTTGTACCTTCTCTATCTTTTGCTATGTATCCTTCTTTAAAGCTAAGTAAATATAGTATTAGATTAAAGCCTATTTGTGTCTCCTGAGTCTGAGTGCCTACTAGAATCAGGTACAGTGATGCTGCAGATAGTAACAGAAATGATTAATGTGTTTTAAATTGATATTCAGTAAGGGGATGCAAAGTTCTTCATGCATTTAACCTCAAATCTCTAACTAAACATACATTCTTACCATTGGCAACAGAAGAGAATTTTGGCATTTTTCAGAGTAGACTTCAGCTGATCAGCCATATATCAATTTTAAAAAGATAAAAGTAATGAAACATTTAGTTTATGCTAGCTTAAAACATAAAATGCAGCTGTACGTACAAATTAATAATTAAAAAATAAGAAATGTCATTTAGCATTGCATAACCACATGCTCATCTCATACTCTCACTTCAATCCCTCTTGTCAGGCTTTCCTTCCTACCATGCTGGTGAAACTGTAAGGTTATCAGTGAATTCCACTGTCTATTTGATTTCTCAGCAGGATTTGGAGCTAGAAACTCCTGCTTTGAAAATACTTTATTCACGTGTCTTCCAAGAAAGTTTTCTTTTACTAGACCCTCTGACTGTGTTATACCTATACATGCTGCCTATGACTGGACAGTCTTGTGCTCCTTTCTTATCTACTCATTCATTCTTTGAGGCTTTAAGTTTTGGGGGTTTGTTTCACAAGTTATATATTCTTTTATCAGCTCCATGTTCCAATATTACACTATCCACTTATGACTTCCAATTGCTTACCCAGAGAATATCTCAAATTTAATGAGACAAAAAGAATTCTTGAATTTTACACAAACACTTTTTGTCCTAGTTGTCCCCATCTCAGAAACACCATATAAAATTGTTGTGGGCAAAAACATGACAGTGATCCTTAATTCTGCTCTTCCTCATACTCTACAGTCAATTCATCAGCACTTCCATTAGCTCTACCTTTAAAATATATCCTGAATGTGAATTCTTCTCATTTCCTTCTTCATAACCACCTGGTCCAAGCTACTATCATGTCTTGTCTGAACTGCAAGATCCTCTTAACTGGTTTAAAGTTGCTTCTACTCTTCTTTCCTTATAACTAATTTTCCAGATAGAATAGTAATTTAAGAATGCAAATCAGATCAGGCAATTTTTTTGGGAGGGGAGGGTACAGGGGATTGAACTCAGGGGTACTCAACCACTGAGCCATATCCCCAGCCTTATTTTGTATTTTATTTACAGACAGGGTCTCACTGAATTGCTTAGCATCTCACTAGTGCCGAGGCTGGCTTTGAACTCTTGATATTCCTCCCTCAGCCTCCCAAACAGCTGGGATTACAGGCATGCACGACTGAATCAGGCAATTCTTTGTACAAACTTCTCCAAAGATTTGCTTGTTACATTCAAAATTTAAAAACCCTACTGTTTACAAGGCCCTATGTGATCCCACCCAAGGATCTCTAACTTCTACAATTCCTTTCAGAAGGATCACTCTGATTATAACACTATTTCTAGGTGTCTTAAACATGCTATGGCCATTCCTACTTCAAGGGCTTTCCTCTTTCTGCTCTCTACCTTCCCTGACACATCTGTATGGATTACTTCCTTTTTTACTCAGATGTCTGTGAATGTCACTATCTTAGACTTTCTTTTCTTTTTTTTTCAATATTTTTTAGTTGTAGATGGACAAAATATCCTTACCTGTTTATTTTTATGTAGTGCTGAGATTCGAACCCAGTGCCTCATGCATGGAAGGCAAAAGAGATCTACCACTGGGCTACAATTCCAGTCCCAAGACTTTCTTTTATCCAATCTAAAAATTCCCTATCAGAGCACAATTCACAGTAGTAAAACTATGGAACAGGCAGAAAATGTGGTATAAAAACACAATGGAGTTTTATTCAGCCATAAAGAAAAATGAAATTATGTAATTTTGCAGGACAATGGATGGGACTACTGACTATTATGTTAAGTGAAATAAAAGGTTGAGCTCTTATATGTAGAAGGTGGAGAGGAAAAAGGACAAGAAAAGTACTGGGAAGAGTAGGCATCTCATGAAAATCAAAGGGAGAGCAGTAGAGGAAAGGGACCAAGAATAGGAAGGTAGGGAGGGAGGGGGGACATCCTGGGGACTGATACTGGCCAAATTATATGTTATATTATGTACTTTTTGCATGTATGAATATGTAACAAATCCCATCATTATATACAAGTATAATGCACCAATAAAAAATGTGGAAGAGGGGCTGGGGCTGTGGTTCAGTGGTAGAGCACTTGCCTAGCATGTGTGAGAACTAAGTTTGATTCTCAGCACCACATATAAATAAAAATTTAAAAACAAATGTGGAAGAAAAAAATGAACTCCCCTTCAATCTGAAAGCTATCAACCCACCAGTCACTATTTTCTATATATTCTCTTATGTTACCTGGAATTATAATTTTATTGTCTATCTACCCTACTAGAATGTAGACATTATAAGGGTCGGGACTTTACCTTGATCACTACCTAAGTATTTGTTGAATAAATAAATATACTTAAAAGTATCAGGCTGGGATGTAGCTCAGTGGCAAAGCGTCTGCCTTGCATTCACAAAGCCTGGGTTCGACTGCCAGTTCCAAACAAAACAAAACAAAAAAACACCAAAATTACCTGTAAAGTGAAGTATTTCAAATTCTTTTGTAAGGTGCTAGGATATAAATATAATACAAAAGGCTATGCTTATCATTGAGGGAAGTTCCACATTACAAAGGGCTAGCTGCCTACTCTCCATTTCCTTTCCTGATGGAAGCCTACCATCTAAGGAATAGTGGATAGAACTACAAAAGCACAGAAAGTCACAATTCTCCCAGAAACCATATTTCTTGTATCATAGTCCAGAGACCCTCCTTCATTCTTCCAAGGATTCAGATGATGAAATATACCTTTCATTTAGGGAAGCTATGGATTAAACAGAAAGCAAAGTAAGATGATTAAAGAAAAAAATCATACATAAACAAAGTTGTAAGGATTAGTCAAAATTTCATAAAGAACATCAAATTGCTGCTATAAAAAACACTCAATAACATATAACCACATTATTTACCAATCTATCACATTCAACTTAATCTTTGAAAGAGCTCTCATTTCCAGTGTTTTCCACAACTATTGTCACTAGAATATGGCAACAATTTATAAATGACTGGAAATCATCCATTCTTCATAGAAAACTATGTGCAACTTGCCCAAAACATGGATAGGGTTCTGTGATGCTGATGTCAAAATTTGCCACTTCAGTCTGGCGCAATAGCACACGCCTGTAATCCCAGCAGCTCCAGAGGCTGTGATAGAAGGATGGAGAGTTCAAAGCCAGCCTGAGTGATGGAGAGGTGCTAAGCAACTCAGTGAGACCCTGTCTCTAAATGAAAGACAAAATAGGGTTGGGGATGTGGCTCAGAGATTTCAAGCCCCTGAGTTTAATCCCTGGTACCAAAACCAAACCAAAACAAACAAACTTGCAACTTCAGAAATTCCTTATTACTTCTCAGTAACATAATTTGTATTTAAAAAACATAAGTAAACCAGTAGTCTAACTGGCTTTTAAACATGAGCTTTGAACAAAGATTATAAGTTATTGTGTAACAATGTCAGTTACTTTAAATACATTGTTCTAAATACATACAATCCTACCAGGTAGTTTCTTCCACCCTCTTTTAATAGAGGCTGAAAGGTTAAGAAACTTGGCTTTTTAAAGATGGCAATGTTAATGTGTCCTGTTATATTTGAGTCTCACATTGCCTACTTTTTAATAAAACCTGAAATTTGCCATTATACATGGTATTTTCTGATCTATAGATTCTTAACCTTAATTCTGTGGAACTTTAGGTGTGTTTCAAGAGTTCTTATGAATCCATGAAATTGCTAAATAATAAATTTTAAAGAAAGGGTAAATCATGATGCTTGTACAAATATAACATGAATACCTGGTAGAGCTTTTATTTAGTTAATGAGGGAAACTTACATGCTGCATAGCAACTCAATGAAGAATTAAAAAAGCAATTAGGAATGTGAAGAAAGAATTACTGAATGGGAGAAAATCTTTGCTAGCTACTTTTCTGACTGGGGATTCATATTCAGAATATATAAAGAACTCAAAAAACTAAGCAACCACCGTCTAAAATAAGGATATTGTGTCCAACTACAACTAAAAAAAAATTATATAAAAATTAAAGAAATATAAATGGTCCAGAAATATGCAAAACAAAATGTTTACCAATTTTAACAAATTGGGAAATGCAAATAAAAAACTACCCTGATATTTCATCATACTTCAGTCAGAATGGCAGCCATTAAAAATACAAACAATAGGGCTGTGGCTGTGGCTCAGCAGTAGAGCCTTGCCTGACATGTGTGAGGCACTGGGTTCGATTCTCAGCACCACATATGAATAAATGAATAAAATAAAGGTCTATCAACTAAAAAAAAAAAAAAAGAATACAAACAATAATAATGCTGGACAGAGGTGGTGAAAAATACTTTAAACCGTTGGTGGAATGTAAATTAGACAACTACTGTGGAAATTAGTATGGTGATTCCTCAGAAGTCTAGAAATGGAACCCATATACCCAGTTATACCATTCATGGATATTTATCCAAAAGAATTAGAGTCAGCATATTATAGTGATGCATGCACACTCATGTTTATAGCAGGACAATTCACAATAGCCAAACTATGGAACCAGCCTAGAGGTGTTCATCAATGGATGAATGGATAAAGAAACTATGGTATATATACACAATGGAGTTTTATTTAGACATAAATAATTATGAAATTATGTCATTTGAAGAAAATGGATGGAAGTTGAAAACATTATGTTAAGTGAAACTAGTCAAACTCAGAAGGTCAAGGGTCATATTTCCTCTCCTTTGTGGAAGTTAGAGTGGAAAAAGGAAAAGTGTGGGTGTGTGTGTGTTCTCATGAATACTGAAGACCAATAGAGTAGAGGACAGGAACCAGAGGAGGGAGAAGGGGAGGAAATGGAGATATACTGGGAAACAATAAAGATCAAATTAAACTGCTATGTGGTGTGCATGTATAAATACGCTAACAATGAATTCTCCAATATGTATAATTATAATACACTAATGGAAAATATGAGAGGAAACAAGAGTCTTTATTGCTTAGGACCCCCCCCCCCAAAAAAAAAAACCCAAAACCTAACCAAAACAAAAAACCAAACACCCATACAGGTACATTAAAATGAATGTTAACATATACAAGCCGAGGCAATTACTAGTGATATCCTTGACTAAACCCAATTTCCATTTTTATGGTTCTCTACAAGTTACACAGTTGTAAAATAACTCAATGACAATGAAAGGCATAGTATTTGGACCAGTTAAGTAGATAGGCTTTTTTCTTTTTGCCAAAAAAAATCAGCCAATTTTTTTTTTCCTTATGAAATTCTACACAAAAAGTTTTTTCAAAGACACATTTTCCTGGGAAGCTCATCAATAACTTTTTTTCTGGTTTTCAAAACAACGCGTGGGCCAAAAAGGGTCAAGAATCACTGTTCTAGTCAAAACTGATTCAGTGGTAACAAAAACACTCTAGTGGCCTGTGTCTTTGCCTTGAATGAGTCTTCCAGCCTAAGGTGTTTTCCAAATCCCTGTTCAATTTCCAAAGCTGTTTAAATGCCGTCATTCTCTTGTGGCCCACTACGTCTTTCCTCATCTCCTCCTCATTTGTTTTCCCTATGTAATTCTACCAAAGGATTCAGTACACTCTGTCACTTATTACTTGTTAGCTCTTTTCTTCACCTCTCTGAAGACAGGGACTCGAGATTTCGAAAAGAAGTCACACACCCCCAAGTCCTCATATTTGCTATCCTTTGGCAGCCAAAAGTCAACTCCAGCATCCGCAAATAAGTCACGTTCCCTATTGCTCCCCTCGCCATCCATACTTCCGCAGAGACGCCGCCAAATGTGGGGCGTGCCCCAACTCTCCCAACGCCAGTCACTGCGCGCCCCCATAGCTCCAAAACGGGAACTACGTGGGCCGCCACAGGACTTCTGCGCGTGCGCACGGGGTACGAGGCCAAGCGAACTGATGGGAGGGGGCGGGGTAGGAAGGAGACAGATGATACAATAGACGGCATGAAAAAGGACTGAGAGGAATTTAGACTTCACCCAATCTGAGCGCCCTAAACGCCACCTGTCACTTACTCGGATCAATCCCCAAAATACAGGGTCAGAGACTGCGTCCTTCAGTCCTTTCCGTCTCCCGAGCCTTAAAGTCGTGGTTATTTCGCGTCATACGACGAGCGACACCGTTCTCGCGTCCCCCCAGCCGGATGCCGTGCGTCCGTCGCAGACGTCACGGGTGACAGCTGCTTCCAAGGAGGTGGGGCTTCAGGAAGCACGGCCAGCTGAGGAGGCGCGAAGCCAATGAAGAATTTGATTGGCCGATTGAAAACGGCGGTTCAGGCTGAGACGGTGGTGGGCGGGCTAAGGACTGGGTCCTCAGCTGGTGCGGTCTCAGGTTAGTGACGTCACACTCGTTCGCGGGAGAAATTCGAAAGTGGATTTTGTGCAATGGGACAGGTGAAATGAAGTGTTTCTTGGGGTTCCCGGGGAATGAAGGGTGGACAGGCAGGGAAATTTGAACGATGTGGGGCGAAGCAGTAGCAGATCGGGAAGTTGTTGTTTGAAAACCAAGATTGAAGTGGTAGTCGACACAGCTGGTTTCAACTACCAATAATCTGTGCCTCATCTTCATATCTTTGCTAGGCCCTGCTTTGCAATTCTGGTCCTTAGTATGAGGATCAGAGAGAGTTTTACTCTTTGATTTTAGGACTGCCAAAAGATCAAGTGACCAAGTTTTCATTGTCAATTTGGCGACACAGGAATTTTTTTTTTTTTTATAGTAGTCTTGGCTAATGAAATGTATGGATTTGTTGTTGTTATTTGGAATGTTAATTTTCTTATTTTTTGTGTGTGTTGGGAATTGAACCCAGGGCCGATCTACCCCTGGGTTACATCCCCAGCCTTTTTATTTTAATGAGGTAGGGTCTCACTAAGTTGCCCTGACAGGCCTCGAATTTGGGGTGATCCTTCTGCCTTAGTTTCTTGAGCTGCTGAGAATGCAAGGCTTGCGCCCCCAGCTGGAATAGTTTCTTAACAGAAATCTTGTTATTTCTGTTAAGTTTCTGATTCTGAAACTTTTCAGCCTGAATTACTTAGAGGTCCACATTTAGGTTTGGAAAATCCTGCTTGTTCAAAAACAAAAAAAACCCAAAACATCTCGTCATAATAGGAAGAATGGTCCATATTTTACTAAGAACATAGATATGTAATTTTGTATATATAGCAGCACAAAAATGTATATTTATATGTATGAGCATATTTAATTGTCAGAGAACATCTGTAGTTTCCACAGCAACTTTAAAAACTTTTCAGATTAATCTTTCACCTACTAGAGGATGGTCAACAGTTGAATTGTCTGAACAATTTGGACAGATTAACACTTTGAGAAAATATTTTACCCTTGTACTTCAGTTGAATATAATGCTGTTGGCTAAAACATTTCCCCCTCCCCAGTTTGATAGTAAGATAAGAAAGGAGGGCCTGGGACTGTAGCTCAGTGATGGAGCACTTTCCTAGCATGCTCAAGGTTCTGGGTTGTATCTTTAGCATTGCAAAAAAAGAAAAAAAGAAAAGAAAAAAAAAAAAAGCAAGTTAAGGTTGTTGACCCTCATTGAATATAAGTATAAGGACTCTTCTAAATATTTTAAAATCCAGTTAGCTTTTCTTTTAGGTTTAAATCCCATAATCGAATTTACCTTGTTAGAGAGTTTGAATCGTCACAATTTCTTTTTTATTCTCTTTAAATTTTTTTTCTTTTTATATAAACATGACAGTATATATTTTGACATATTTATACAAACATGGAGAATATTCTAATTTAAAAATAAATTCCACCTGGGCTTGGTGGTGCATACCTATAATCCCAGTGATCTGGGAGGCTGAGGAGAAGGATACCTCATTCTAGCCTTATCTCAGTAACTTAGTGAGGCCCTAAGCAGCTTAGCAAGATCCTGTTTCAAAGTAAAAATTAAATAGGGCTGGGGATATAGTTCAGTGGTAGAGCATCCCTGGGTTCAATATCCAGCACTGGGGAGAAAAAAATCCCAGAAGTATTAACTTTAATTTAGGAAAATAGTAGGGACTTTATTTTGCAATACTGGGGAACTTCTAGTATAATCGCATAAAAGTAACCCTAAAAGAGTGAATACTAAATTCCTAATATGTAAATCATGATGATAATGCTTACTTTTTTTGGTGCACAGAAGATTTCATGAATGCTAAGTTAGTTATTATCCTACCTCTCATATCTATTGTTTGGGATGATGAGACTGATAAATTTATGTAAGGTTTAGTCTAATTCCTGCCTAAAACATGTAGGTAGTTAATAAATAGTTATATAAGTTAGTATTTATGAGTTTGAGCACCAGTGTTTACACATTTTTGTGTGTTTTTTATTAATGAAAATATTTAAATTAGATATATATGACAGACTGCATTTTGATTCATTGTACACAATTGGAACACAACTTTTCATTTCTCTGGTTGTACTTGATGTACACAATTTTGTTTTGAATTCTAAATGTGCCATTTATTTATAACGTTGGGCAAGTTACTCAATTATTATGTCTTTCAGTTTCTTTGTTAAATGGATATAGAAATAGTGTCTATATCATAAGGCTGTATACATTTAAAGCATTTTAACAGTGTCTAGCATATAATTATACTGAATAATAATAGCTATTATTAAAGAGTTCAATATTAATAACTGCTATATACTAACTGCTGCATGCACTGTATTCATACTGTGTATTTTATCATCTGTATACATATAATATACAGCTTATCGTGGTGGGAGCAAGTTGCTCCAAAACCACCAGGGATATGTTTCTCTGAATTTTTTTTTTTTTTAAGACAGACACAGTATCTTTATTTTACTTATTTTTATGTGGTGCTGAGGATTGAACCCAGTACCTCACATGCACGAGGCAAGCGCTCTACCCCTGAGCTATAACCCCAGCCCTCTCTGAATCTTAAATTTTGTTAGCATACTTAGATAATCTAGTAATTCTTGTGGGCTGAAGGAAAGGGGTATAAAAGAAGTTGCTGTAAGGAAAGAACTGAACAAAGGAAATAAAGAAGGTGCTAGGAGAAGCAGCTGAACATTAACTCAGATTTATTTTGGACAGACCTGCCGGTGGGATTCCAGGGGGAGGATCAAACCATCTTCCTCTTATAGCCTACAGAAGTTATAGAGTAGTGAGGGAATGGGGAAATTTTTGTGACTATGCCATTGCTTAGGGGTTGTCAGGGAAGGGTCCTTTTGGTCATCACCTTCATTCTTTGTGGTAGACCCTAGTCCATGTATAACAAGGTATTATCTTAAAGATTTCAGTCCCAGATAACAATTCCCTTATTTTGTGTAATGATGGAGTATTGTTTGGGGTTTAGGTTAGGCTGGGTCAGAGTTGCTGTGGGGGTGATCATTTTTCTAAGAGGGAGGATATGTTTCAAAATGGCGTTGTCCTGGGGAGAATGGAAGAACTTTGATTGCACAAAGGGGAGGGAAAGGAAGGAAAGGGGGATGGGGGCAGGAAAGATAGTGGAATGAAATGGACATCATTGCCCTAGGTACTTGAATGACTGCACATATGGTGCGATTCTACATCATATACAACCAGAGAAATGATAAGTTGTGAACCATTTGTGTACAATGAATCGAATGCATTTTTTTTTTGTTTTGAGATTTTATTTTATTTTATTTTTTTTATTGGTTGTTCAAAACCTTACAAAGCTCTTGACATATCATATTTCAAACATTAGTTTCAAGTGAGTTATGAGCTCCCATTTTTACCCCAAATACAGATTGCAGAATCACATCAGTTACACATTCACATTTTTACATAGTGCCAAACTAGTGACTGTTGTATTCTGCTACCTTTCCTATCCTTTACTATCCCCCTCCCCCCATCTTCTCTTTCTATCCCATCTACTGTAATTCATTTCTCTCCTTGTTTTTTCTTCCAATTCCCCTCACAACCTCTTTTATGTAGTTTTTTATAACAATGAGGGTCTCTTTCCATTTCCATGCAATTCCCCTTTTCTCTCTCTTTCCCTCCCATCTCGTGCCTCTGTTTAATGTCAATCTTTCGAAATGCATTTTGATGTCATGTATAACTAAGTAAAACAAATGAAAAATCAAACAACAACAAAACCCAAAATCGCGTTGCTCAAGTCAAGTTCTCCCTAACAAATATATTTCTGAAAGTTAGGGTTAGTGGGTCCTGTCCTGTGACCTGTCTCCTGAGGCAAGTATGCATATCCCATTGGCCTACCTCTTATGCCATCCTTTCTCGGCAACTAAAGTGATCTTTGTGAAATCCAAGTTAGATTATGTCATTTTATTTTTAAAAAACTGCTGTGTCTTCTGCTGTCTTCAATAAAAGTCCAGACTCATTGGCATAACATAGAAAGTTCTCTGAATCCAGCCTGTTCTCTCAATACTTACTGTAGCACTTTTCTCTTTAGACTACCCGGAGTTTTCTGATCAGGCTTGCCCTTATACATCTTGTTTCCTGTTGGGAAGATCTTCACTGCCATTTTTCCTTGGTTAATGATTATTTCAGCTTAAATCTTAGACATCCCTTCCTTCAGGAAACTATTTAATATTTTAGACCAAGTTGCACACTCTTTCTGTCCTAATTCCTATTGCATTTTATTGTAATTGTTTTTTTTTTTTAAATCACTCAGCTTTAGTGAAAATTTCTTGAGATGAGGGATATCATTTCATTAATTTAATAGCAATCTAGACAATGAATGGCACTTAGTAAGCTTTGAATAAATATACCCAATTTACAAATAATATGTAGGTGGCATATTTTATGTATGGAAGGGAAGAACTGAATCCAGAATCACAAATTTGTTTTATTGAATCCCTCTATTTTAGGACTGTATTCTCAAACTTGAACATGCATTACCACCACTTAGAGGGCTTGCTAAAGTATAGATTGTTGGGCCCTCACCCTAGACTTTCTGACTTAATAGGTCAAGAGTGGGATCTGAAGGCAGATGCAGTGGGGCATGTCTATAATCCCAGCTGCTTGTTAGGCTGAAACTAGGAGGGTCACAAGTTTGAGGCCAGCCTGGGCAATTTAGTGAGATCCTGTCTCAAGAAATAAAAAGGGCTGGGAGGGACTAGGGTTGTGGCTCAGTGGTAGAGCGCTTGCCTAGCACATGTGAGGCAATGGGTTTGATATTCAACACCACGTAAAAAAATAAATTAATTAAATAAAGATATAAAAAATACAATAATATTAAGAAAAAGTCTGGGAATGTAGCTCAGTAATAGGACATGCCTGGATTCAAACTCTAGTACTTAAAAAAAAAAAAAAAGTGAGACCTGAGAATATTCATTTCTAATTCCTACGTAATGTTACTGGTCCAGAGAGCATACCTTTTGGAAACACTTCCTTCGACATCTCTATTTCTTCAGTTCACCATTAGTTATTCGTTTTTGCAGTACTGGGGGTTGAACCCAGGGCCTTGCACATTATGCAAGCACTCTACCGCTTAGCTACATCCCCAGCTCTTTCATAAAATTCTATTATTATTATTGGCAGGGATTGAACCCAGGGATACTATACCATTGAACCACATCCCCAGCCGTCTTTATTTTATTTTTTAAATTTTGAGAAAGGGTCTTACTAAGTTGCTGAGGCTGGCTTTGAACTTGAGATCATCCTGTCTCAGTTTCCCAAACTGTTGGGATTACAGACGTGCATCACCATGCCTGGCTCATAAAATTTTATATCAGTGGTAGAGCATTTGCCTGGCATGCGTGAGGCCCTGGGTTCGATTCTCAATGTCTCATATAAATAAATAAAAATAATAGATCCATTAACAACTAAAAATATTTTTAAAAAATATTATTTTGAGGCAGGATCCTGCTAAATTGGCAATGTAAGCCTTGAACTTTTAATTCTCCTGCCTTGGGGCTGGGATTGTAGCTCAGTGGTAGAGTGGTTACCTAGCATGCGTGAAGCACTCGATTCGATCCTCAGCAATTCATTACCACTAAAAATATTAAAACAATGATTAAAAAAAATCTTAATTCTCTTGCCTTAGCTCTTGGAGTATTTAGAATTACAAGCATGCACTATATCCAGCTCCATCAATGATTTCATTTTCCAAATTTGCCAACATGATTTTATCCAGTAAAACAGAGTAGCTGTAGTATCTTCTGCAGCAATATTGAAGATTTTCCTTGCAGAAGTATTATGTAATATATATTTGGTCCAAGGATACTCAGTTACATTGACCTTAATGTGCAGTCAGGCCTCCATATCCATGGTTCTATCTCTGTAAATTTAACCAAGTGCACAATGAAAATATTCAGAAAAAAATTGCATTTCTATTGAATATATATGGACTGTTTTTCTAAACAATACAGTTTAACAACTATTTGCGTGTTACTTATATTGTTTTAAGTATTATAGTAATCTAGAGATGACTTAAAATATATGGGCGGATGGGCAGATGTACATAGGTTATATGCAAAATCTATACCATTTTATATAAGGTACTTAAGCACTTACAGATTTTGGTATCTGTGGCTGGGGTGGGGGAGGAGGTACTCGCAATCAGTGGCAACTGGACATTGTAAAAGGAAAAAATTAAAACGCGAGGGGGCCATCTTGTGGTGACTGTAGCAATTCAGAAAATTTTACAAAAGGTATCAGGCTATGAGGAAACTATTTATGTGGAAAGAAAAATCCATTTCTAGATAGACATTAAATCAGGAGTACTGTTTGTAGACTCTTATAATTAAGATATAAAACAATGTTTATATGTTCTACTTCATTTTCTCTATTTGGCAGATCCTTTTTTTTATTTTTATTTTTTGGTACTGGGCATTGAACACAGGGGCACTGTACCACTGAGTCATATCCCCAGCCCTATTTTGCATTTTATTTAGAGACAGGGTCTCACTGAGTTGCTTAGTGCCTCGCTTTTGCTGAGGCTGGTTTTGAACTTGCAATCCTCCTGCCTCAGCCTCCTGAGCTTCTGGGGTTACAGGTGTGCGCCACCATGTCCGACTTGGTAGGTCCTTTTTTTTACAACATGATATTACTCTGTGTCCCTAGTAACAGATAATTTGATTGCACCTCTCTTTCCCTTAGTAGTTATTCTTGGGAATCTTTAATTCTGGCCTCTGGTCAAGCGTTTATTGGAAAGATTTATATTTGCTACTTATTCTTTTTACCAAGGTTTAATATTCTATTTCATTTTTTATTTTAGGTGGTATAAATGCATAAGTACTGATTATTTTCTGGATCTAACTAGTTTATAACTTCAGAAGAAAAAAATGGAAAACCAAGAATTTATTGTAAGTCTTACTAATTTTTACATTTTTTTGTTTTTTTCCTCCTCCCTCCCTTGCTTTCTTCTTTCCCTCCTTCCTTCCTGACATTTCTCAAATGTCTTGCTAGAGTTGCCAGTTTTAGCAAACAAAAAAACCAAGAAGCAAGACACCTAGTTATGTCTGAATTCAAATAAATAGTTTTCTAGTTATGTCCAAAATACTGCACTATTTTGATTATACAAAGCCTTCTCTATTCTTTGGAAGCTTGGGGTCTGGGAAATAATTTGTTTCTCTTGATGACCTGATATGCCTCTTATGTCTAGATAGTGCTCCTCACATTATATGGTGTTAGGAACTTTTTATACTCTAGAAAAATAATTCAGACTCCAAAGAACTTTTGTATGTAGAGTTATTGTATGTTGATTTTTTTTTTTAAATATTAGAAGTTAAAACAAGCCAGGCCTGGTGGCACATGCCTATAAACCCAGCTTTAGACAGAATAAGGATGGAATGTGGAGAGCTGGGAATGGTGCTCAGCAATAAAGCTGGGTTCAGTGCCTGTATTGGGGGAAAAAGAGAGAAAGGAAGACAGAAGTTAAAACAGAAACAAAATATCTCTGAATTCATTAAAAGGTAATAATAATAATAAACTCATTACATGTTAACATAAAAAAATGTTTTATTTTATTTTTAAAAATTTATTTATTTATTTATTTTGGGGTACCAGGGATTAAACTCAGGGGTACTTGACCATTGAGCCACATCCCCAGCCCCACCCTATTTTTTTTTTTTTTTTTTTTGGTACCAGGGATTGAACTCAGGGCACTTAACCAATGAGCCACATCCCCAGCCCTATTTTGTTTAGAGACAGGGTCTCACTCAGTTGCTTAACGCCTAGCTTTTTGCTGAGGCTGGCTTTGAACTGCAATCTTCCTGCCTCAGCCCCGAGAGTCGCTAGGATTACAGGCATGTGCCACCGTGCCCAGCATGAATAGCATTTTATTTTATTTTATTTTTTTTAAAGAGAGAGTGAGAGAGAGAGGGGGACAGAGAGAGAGAGAATTTTAACATTTATTTATTTTTTCTTTGTTCTCGGCGGACACAACATCTTCCTTTGTATGTGGTGCTGAGGATTCGAACCCGGTTCGCACGCACGCTAGATGAGCGCACTACTGCTTGAGCCACATCCCCAACCCCGATGAATAGCATTTTAAATTAAAAATACTTAATTTTTCTAGAACAAGAACAATTGCAGGAAAAAACATTGAGAAGACTAGTATTGTTATACATTTTTTTGCAAAATTTTTTAACATTTTATTTATTTATTTACTTATTATTTTAGTTTTCGGCGGACACAACATCTTTGTATGTGGTGCCGAGGATCGAACCTGGGCCGCATGCATGCCAGGAGGGCGCGCTACCGCTTGAGCCACATCCCCAGCCCAACATTTGATTTAGTAGAAAACAATTGGATTCTGTTTTTCTGCATTCGTTTAACAGTTTAATCTAGCAGCATTGCACATATGTAACTTGAGAAACCCATTCCGCACCTATAGGCATAAGAATGGAAAGACAAAATCATTGTGAAAATAGTTTTGACCTCACAGATGCTTATAAAAGTCCTGGAGACCTCCACAAGTCTCTGAACCTCACTTGAAGAAGTGCATGAGGGTTTTGTTCTGTTTTGTTTTTGTTTTCCAGTAGTGGGAATTGAATGCACGTATATTACCACTGAGCTACAGAGCTACATCTCCAGGCTCTTTAAAAAAATTTTTTTTTTGAGACAGGATCTCATTAAGTTGCTGAAGCTGTTCTCAAACTTAGCAATCCTATCTCAGCCTTCCATGTCACCTGGGATTATAGTCATGCACCTCTGTGCCTAGCTTGGCTACATGAATCTTGAGTACCCAGTAATTTTCCCCTTCCAACTGATTACTTGAAAGCTCAGAATTGGGCTGGGGATGTGGCTCAAGCGGTAGCGCACTCGCCTGGCATGCGTGCCGCCGAGGTTCGATCCTCAGCACCACATACAAACAAAGATGTTGTGTCCGCTGAAAGCTCAGAATTATTTTTGGTACTATTAATTTCTCAGTTTCTCCCTTATATTTTACCTGTTCTTTCTGCTTTTTATCATCTACCCCTCTAGCTAACTTTTGTTTTCTTTCTTTAATTATTATGGTACTGGGGATTGAATCCAGGGCTTCACTCAGGCAAGCAATCTACCACTGAGCTATACCACCCAGAGAATACCACCCAGCCCCTCTTTTTTTTTTTTTTTTAAATAATATTTATTTTTTAGTTTTAGTTGGACACAAGACCTTTATTTTTTTGTTTATATGTGGTGCTGAGGACCAAGCTCACGGCCTCACACATGCTAGGTGAGCACTTTTACAGCTGAACCACAACCCCAGCCCCTCCTCTTTCTTTTTTAACTCAAAAAAACAAAACTCAGGGCCTCATACATATTAAGCACATACTGTACCATTTAATTATACCCCCAGTCTCTTTCTTTCATTAATGTTGATATTGTTGTGATACTGCACTAATAAGAAAAAAGGTATCTTAAATATTTTTTATGTGTGGGAAATGTATATAAAATATGTGACATTGAATATATAAAAAGAATCTTTCTTTTCTTTTGTACTTTGGAAATAAGGTCCTATATACTCATCAAAAGATGAAGAAGTCAAAAGTGTGGCAAGATGGAATTCTGAAGATCACTCACTTAGGAAACAAAGTAAGTTCAGAGCAGTTGACTACAGAGTCTAAGAGCTAAGCTCTTGTTTTTTTTATTGAATATTAAGAAAACTGTAGATGATGAAGTGTTAGGTATATCCATATACTAATAATGTGAAAATAGAAATTTTCAAATGATTTCCATATTGCAGTATGTAATTTGTACATTATAAAAGTTTAACAAGTATTATTTAGGACCTGGGGATATAGCTCAGTTGGTAAAGTGTTTGCCTCACATGCACAAGGCCCTGGATTCAATCCCTAGCACCACACACAAGCGCACTCACACACACACAGAAAAAGTATTAATTTGTTTGACTAAAAAATTCATTAAGTATTTACTGTGTCAGGCACAATGCTTTAAATATATCAACTTACTTAGTCTGCATAATTCTCCTAAGAATTACTTTTTTTTTTTTTTTGGTACCAGGGTTTGAACTTAGAGGCACTCGATCACTGAGTCACATCCCAGCCCTATTTTATATTTGATTTAGAGACAGAGTCTCATTGAGTTGCTTAGCATCTGTTGGTGCTGAGGTTGGCTTTGAACTCATGATCCTCCTGTCTCACCCTCAGCCTCCTGAGCTGCTGGGATAATAGGCGTGCACCACCGTGCCTAGCAAGAATTACTATTTTTTTTTTTTTTTGGTGCTGGGGATTGAACTCAGGGCCTTGTGCATGCTAGGCAAGCACTTTACCAACTGAACTATCTCCCCAGCCTCAAACTATCTTTAATTTTTATTTTAGTGAGGATAAAACCGAGGCACAGAGTGGTGAAGTAGCTTGCCCAAGGATCTCACAGCTTGAGAGTGGAGGAGTCATATTTAGGCTTTCTCGCTCAGAGCCCATGTTCTAACTATCTCTATTAATATTATTTTTAAAATTTGTTCTAATTAGTTATACCTGACAGCAGAATGCATTTTGACACATTGTACACAAATGGAGCACAGCTTCTCATTCCTCTGTCTCTACATGGTGCAGAGTCACACCAGTCATGTAATCATACATGTATTAGGGTAATACTGTCTATTAATGTTATTAACTTAAAATGATTTTATTACAGTTGAATTGATGATAGTATATAATACATTTTTTATTCTTTTTAGATATACATGACAGTAGTGTGTATTTTGACGTATTATACATACATGGAGTATAACTTATTATATAATACATTGACAACCTCTGTGACCTCCTGAATGAAGTTCCTCCTCCTCAGTCTACCAGCTAAAATCTCCATATTTCATCCTTATTCTATCAGTCATTGTGAGGTTTTCACTGAGGGAAGCTTTTCAGTAGAGGTTATTCACAATTCTTATAAAAAATTAATATTTTATTTATTTATTTTGGTACCAGGGATTGAACCCAGGGATGCTTTCCCACTGAGCCTCATCCCCAACCCTTTTTTATTTTGAGACTGTCTTGCTAAGTTACTAAGGGACTTGCTAAGTTGCTGAGGTTGGCTTTGAACTTGCAGTCCTTCTGTCTCAGTCTCTTGAGTTGCTGAGATTGTGGGTGGGCCTGAGCCACTGGTGTGGGCCTTGATTTTTCTTTCTTTAATGTTTTAGTTTTTGCTAACAAATTCTTTCCAAGTACTTAAGCCCTTATTGTAATTCTAATAGATTAAAATGAATACAGTTTCTCTTAAAGTTTTTTTTTTTTTTTTTTGTGGTGATGGGGATTGAACCCAGGGCTTTGTGCCTGAAAGGTAAGCACTCTACTAACTGAGCTATATCTCCAGCCCCCCTTAAAGTCTTTTTAATATGCTATTTTTCCCTGTCACTGAGCTATATCCCCAGAGCTTTTTATTTTTTTTTAAATTCTTTTTAATACATGACAGTAGAATGTACTTTGATATTATTATATGTACACTGAGTATAACTTCCCATTCTTTTTTTTTGACACCAGGAATTGAACTCAGGGGTACTCAACCACTGAGCCACATCCCCAGCCCTATTTTGTATTTTATTTAGAGACAGGGTCTCACTGAATTGCTTAGTGCCTCACTGTTGCTGAGGCTGCTTTGAACTCACAAGGTCTCAGCCTTCCAGGCCACTGGGATTACAGGCATGCACTACCATGACTGGCAGCTTCCTATTCTTGTAGTTGTAAGTGAGTGGCTGGTCGTGTATTCATATATGAATATCGGAAAGTTATGTCCAATCATTCTATTGTCTTTCCTGTTTTCATTCTTTCTCCCTTTCCTTCATTAGCCTTTGTCTATCTAATGAACTTCTATTCTTCCCTCACAGAGCTTTTTAAAATTTTTATTTATTTTAAGACAAGGTTTTGCTAAATTCCTTGCCTTGAATTTGTGATACTCCTATCTCAGTCTGCTGAGTTGCTTCACCATTCTGGTTTAATATTGTTATCCTAGTAAAATTTACTTACTCTTCCTTTCAATGAAAAAGTTAAGTGGGGTGGGTTGTAGCACTGGAGCAGACACTTTCTTACCATATTCAAGGCCCTGGGTTCAACCACTATCACTGCAAAGTAAGTAAACAAATAACTACATAGGCTGGACTCAGTAGCACACACCTGTAATCCCAGTGGCTTGGGAGGCTGAGGCAGGAGGATTGCAAGTTCAAAACCATACTCAGCAATTTAGCAGGGCTGTTTTGAGACCCTGTCTCAAAATAAAAAATAAAAAATTGATTGGGGATATGACTAGTGCCTTTGGGTTCAATGCCCAGTAGCAAAAAACAAGAACAAAACAAAACAACAAAACTAAATAAAAAGTTGAATATTCAAAATCAACTTCTCAATTACACATTTTAAATTGAAATCATTTTAAAAATTAAAAGTAACAGAAGATATTTAAATATCAGATTATAATTTCCAACATCAGATTGCCTTGTTATTGAAACTATTTATGATCCTAATCTTGGTTTGAATTACTTTATTATTACTATATTTAGTTTAAAGGTTTCAAGATTTTAAAGGTACTTTCCTATTGAATAAAGAAAATGTTACTATCTCAGTAAATAGGGTTTTCATTATAAGAAAAGCCTGAGATTGCTAACATTTTGGGCTGGAACTTGAGACCTTGAGATATTGATAATCAGGGTAACTCTACCATCATCAAGGGAAATGCTGAAACTTGTGTTCAGTTGCAGTAACAACAGGATCTCAATCTGTGCTTTTTAAAAGGATTTGGTCTCAGAGTTGGTAATTTTTGTGTTTACATCATATCATCATCTAATTTTCCTCTTTGAATAAATGAATGTATGGTCCTGTCCACGTCTATATTTTTTTAAATCCCTTGTACACACATACACACACACACACACACACACACACACACACACAAACATAAAAATTTATTTATTTTTTTGTTTATATCCTTCTTGGATTGAAGGAATAGACTTTTAAAAAAATATTTATTTAGTTGTAGATGAACACTTAGTATCTTTTTTTATTTTTATGTGGTGCTGAGGATTGAACCCCGTGCCTCACACATATGAAGCAAGCACTTTACCACTGAGCTACAGCCTCAGCCCTTGCTTATATCCTTCTTATTTGTTTAGAGCCAAAGCCTTCAAAAATCTTAAAGATTTTTAAAAATCTTCAAAATCTTAAAGAGAGATCTGACCAGAGCCAGGTGTGGTGGAACATGCCTGTAATCCCAGTGGCATGAGAGGCTGAAGCAGGAGAATTGGGATTTCCAAGTCAGCCTCAGCAACTTAACAATGTCCTAAAAGCTTGGTAAGACCCTGTCTCAAAACAAACAAATAAAAAGGGCTGGGGTGTGGCTCAGTGGTAAAAAGCCCTTTGGTTCAATCCTTGGTCCATCCTCAAAACAAAAAAAAGATAGATCTGTTTGGATTCTGCATATCATTCATAACTTGTTGTTGTTACTGGGGATTGAACCCAGAGGCACTTTTTGCCACTGAGCCATATCCCCAGGCCTTTTCATTTTTGAGACAGGGCCTCACTAAGTTGCTGAGGTTGGTTTTGAACTTGTGACCCTCCTGCTTCAGCCTCTTGAGTCATTGAGATTGCAGACATACACCACAGCGTCTGGCTCTTCATAACTTCTTCTGGTTCTAAATCATAATGTTATGGTCCTATTAGTACTATTATTGAACTTAACTATAGCATATATTTTTTAAGTACCCATTATAAACCTCATACAGGTTAGTTTACCAGAAAATAGAGAAATTCAAATTAGTTCCAGAAATTTAGGAAAAGTTAATTATCTTACTGTAATCTAAATAGCACTATTTCAAATCCAACCTATTGCTTGTACTGTTTTCCTGCTAGTAATGCCTTTTATCTAACTATTGAAATTGTCAGATATTTATTTTCTATTAATTGAGGCATCAATCAATAAATGTGTATTTATTGAAGCCAGTGGGAAAAGTAAAAAAATGACACATGGAAGCAGAGTAGAAGAGCAGTTAACATCAAATACAAATATACCCTAGTTTCAATCCTAGCCCTTCATTTAGTAGATTTGTAATCTTAGGCAAGTTATTTGGTTTCTCAATGCCTGTTCTGGGGGATGCAGCAGGAAACAAAACACATAAATCACTGATTTTGTAGAAATAACATGGAGGAGAGAGACCAGTAAATTAGATTAATATGTACGTCATGGATAAGACAAATAGGGAGGGGCTGGGGATGTGGCTCAAGCGGTAACACGCTGGCCTGGCATGCATGCTGCCCAGGTTCGATCCTCAGCACCATATACAAACAAAGATGTTGTGTCCGCCGAAAACTAAAAAAAATAAAATAAAAATATTAAAATTCACTTTCTCTCTTAAAAAAAAAAGACAAATAGGGAGATCAGAGCTGTTGGAGTAGAGTGAACAAGTGCGAGAATGGAGATAAAGAAGGATTCTGTAAGCCTTATTTGCTATTATAGGGACTTGTTCTTTTTCTTAGGAAGCTATGGAGACATTAGAATTATTCAGAAAAAAAATTTTTAGTTGTTGATGGAACTTTATTTATTTTTATTTATTATATATGGTGCTGAGAATTGAACCCAGTGCCTTGCACAGTGAGTGGCAACCACTCTATCACTAAGCTACAACCCCAGCTCCCATTAGAATGATTTAAGCGGATGTGTAATAATATGTAATTTGTATGGATGATATTGCTCAGGGAGAGAATGTAGAATGAAAAGGATAAAGGAAGAAGAACAGAGTCCTTAAAAATATGAAATTTTCAGCAATTTTAGACATATAACTTACACATTTTAAAATTCACCCATTCAGTAATTTTTAGTATATTTATAATTTTTCAACCATCAGCACAATCTAAATTTATTACATTTTTCACCCCTAAAAGAAATCTCATATCCAGGAACAGTTACTGCTTACAACCTAAGTAGTGAGCCTATATCCCTACGCAAATATGAATCTATTCATGGTCTTTATGAATTTGCCTATTCTGGACATTTCACAAGAATGAAATTATATAATCTTTTGTATGACTATTTTATTTCGCTTAATATTTTCAAGTTTCATTTATGTTGAAGCATGTATCAATACTTTATTACTTTTTATTGGTGAATAGTATTCCTTTGTATATACATATTGTATCATGCTTTATCCATTCATCAGTTGATATACATTTGGGTTATTTCTACTGTCTACTATTATCAATAATGCTGCTGTGAACATTTGTGTGGAAATTTTTATGAACACATGTTTTTATGTCTTTTGAGATATATACCTACAAGTGGAATTGCTGGGTCATATGATAACTTTATGTTTAATCTTTTAAGGAACTGCCAAATTGTTTTTCAAAGTGATGGAAATACCAATATTACATGGGTTAGTAGAGAAATTACTAAGAGAAATGACTAGGGACAGAAAAGGAGCTAGAAGATGATGATTATCTTAGCTTCTTTTGTCTTCCTTAACCCTCACATTCAACAAATTTAATTCAGTGTGCCTCATAAACACCTCTATCCCCCATGACAGCATCTTATTTCAAGCCCTAATATTCTCAATTCTTCATAGAATACAGTAATCTTTTAATTGATCTTGTCTTCTGTTTGTGCCCTCTAATGTGTTCCAGTTCTGTTTTCCTTCCTAATTCAATTCCAAGATCCTCCTGGTAGGAATTAAATTCTTGAAATTTTTTCTCTTTCAGTTCCCAACCTCTCTTTTTCCAGTGTAGTATGGGGCAATCAAACTCAGGTCTAGGCAAGCATTCTATCACTGAACCATAGCCCTAGCCCAAGTTCTTGATTTTTTTTTTTTTTTTGGTACCAGGGATTGAACTCAGGGGCACTCAACCACTGAGCCCCATCCCCAGCCCTCTTTTGTATTTTATTTAGAGACAGGGTCTCACTGAATTGCTTAGTGCCTCACCTTTGCTGAGGTGCTTTGAACCTGTGATCCTCCTATCTCAGCCTTCCATGACACACGGGTTACAGGCGTGCCCCACCATACCTGGCCCAAGATCTTGAATTTCTTATGTGAATACCTTCATTCTCTTGTACAGACTCTGTAGGTGCATAATAAACATTGAAATATTCATTTCAAATCTAGTAAAATAAAATAATATAATCATTTCATTACATGGTTTACTTATAGCAATTTTCACAATATTCTCTATTTGATGTATTTTTGAAATTTATTCTTACAAATAGGAAAACTATTTTTGTCTATGTATGTATGTATATTTTAATTTGTTCTAATTAGTTATACATGACAGTAGAATGCATTTTGACATATCATACGTAAGTAGAGTTTGACTTCTCATTCTTCTGGTTGTACATGATGAAGGGTTATACTGGTCTTTACTATTAAAGATATTTAAGTGAAGCAGAATTATATTCTATTCCTTTTTAATTCTTATTTTATTTTTACACAGGCAATTTTATATGATGACAAAGGAGTATGTTTGGAAAATCTATTTCTTAAGTGTCTTGAGGTATTTGAATGTGTTCATATTATTTTTAAGTAATTTAAAAATCTCTTTAAATATTTCCTTTATTAACATTATTAATAGTAGTGTCTTGGTACCAATACTAATAATGATAGGTGGTATTCGGTGAACATTTATTAAAACTAAGAGTGCAACACAATTGTTTAGTGATTTACCCACATTCATATGTAGATTTATGGTGGAAGGCTGAAATTCAAATTCAAGAAATGACTTGAGAGTTTAATTTTTTCTTTTTTTTTTTTGTAAGAATAGGGCCTCACTATGTTGTCCAGGCCGGCCCTGAACTCCTCTTGGGCTTAATTGGTCTTTCTGCCTTAGCCTCTTAAGTAGCAGGAATTATAAGGCACCCTACCCTTACCACATCCAGTTACATGAATTTTTGATAGGCTTAGATTTACAGTGGGAAATATTTCACTGTGTTTTCACTGCTGTGACTAAAATAACTGACAAGAACAATTTTAAGGAGGGAAAGTTTATTTGGGGGCTCATGGTTTCAGAGGTCTCAGTTCATAATATAGCTGGCTCCATTCCTTAGGGCTCGAACATCATGGCAAAAGAATGTGGCAGAGGAAAGCTGCTCACATGATGATCAGCAGGCAGAGAGAGACTAGGCTAAACTCACCAAATATATACCCCAAAGGCATGTCCTCAGTGTCTACCTCCTCCAGCCACACCCTACCAGCCTACAGTTAATTAATTCATCAATTGGGTTAAGTCTCTCATAACCCAATTATTTCACCTCTGAGTGTTCTTGGATTGTCTTACACAAGAGCTTTTGGTGGACACCTAATATCCAAGCCATAACATATATTTTGAGATTATTTCCATTTAAGTATTTTTTCAAGTATTAATTTTGTTTTTTTTCCTATTAGAAAAAGGAAAGGGAGGGAACTAAAGGTAAATTTTATCATAAAGGCTCTATTTGATGTATTTTTGAAATTTGTTCTTATAAATGGGAAAACTTTTTGTCTATGTATTTATATATATTTTAATTTGTTCTAATTAGTTGTGGCTCAGAGGAAAAAGCTCTTGCCTAGCATGTGTGAGGCACTGGGTTCGATCCTCAGCACCACGTAAAAACTAAATAAAGGTATTGTGTCCACCTACAACTAAAGAATAAATGTTTTAAAAAAAAAGAGTAAGAATATCAGAATTGGTTGTTCTGGGTTCGTTTCCTGCTTTCAGACATCTTCTAGCTAACTTAGCCTGACTCTAACTTCTCAACTGTGAAATTTAGGTCATAGACTTTATGGGATTGGTTTGAAGATTAGAAATAAAGTACTTAGTAGTTCAGTACAGTGATTCTAAAGATGTTAAAATGCATATTTTTATTGTCATTATGTTGATATTTGGTCATTATATTTAATTCATTTTGATATTTTATGTGACCTTAATAGTGGTTGTACTTATTTTTTTTGACGATACTGGGGATTGAACACAGAGGCACTTTACCATAGAGTTACATCCCTATCCACCTTTATTATTATTATTATTATTTAAATTTTAAGGCAGGATCGCTCTAACTTGTCCAGATGGGACTTGAGTTTGTAATCCTTCTGCCCTCATCCTCCCAAATTGCTGGGATTATAGGTGACACTACCAGGCCAGGTAGAGGAGTAGATTCCTTTTTTGTGTGTGTGGTACTGGGGATAGACACCAGGGGCACTTTACCACCGAGTTATATCCCCACGTTTTAAAAATGTTTTTTGTTTGTTTTTGAGACAAGGTCTTGCTAAATTGCTAAGGGCCTCACTAAATTGCTGAGGTTGGACTCAAACTTGGTATTCTCCTGCCTCAGCCTCCTGAGTCACTGAGATTATAGGCATGTACCACCATGTGGGCTGAGAAGCATTATTTTAGTAGATGCTTAATTGATGGTTGTTATATCATTTTACATTATTTAATTAGTAAAAGATTAATCTGATAGATTTTGTATATTTTCAAACTAGGTTCATAATGTTATGCTTCAGTTAGAAGTGGTGGCAAGAGCTACATTTGTTCATTAAAGGGATTAAAAATACATTTTTGGAATGTGATTATTTAAGCAACTAATAGTTTATAATTGTATTTATTTATTTATTTTTAGTTTTGGTACCGGGGAATGAACTCAGATGCACTCGACCACTAAACCAAATCCCCAGCTATGTTTTATATTTTATTAGAGACATGGTCTCACTGAGTTTCTTAGGGCCTTGCTAAGTTGCTGGGGCTGGCTTTGAAGTCATAATACTCCTTCCTCAGCCTCCTGAGCTGCTGAGATTACAGGTGTGCACCATTGTACCCAGCTTCTCATTTAATTTTTAATTTAATTAAAAAAAATTTTTTTTTTTTTGCAGTATTGGGTGTTTGAGTAGTTGGTATTACAGGTGTGAGCCACCATGCCAGACTAATTTACATTTATTTATAAAAATATATAATTAATTATTATAGCTTTAATTAAAATATTATGTATATTTAGTTGTATGAATTCTAAGTTAATTACTTGAGAGGAAGCTTTTTTTGTTTTTTGCTTGTCTTTGTATTCCTAGCATGTAACAGAGGACATTATGTAGGAACCCAGTATATATTGTTGAATGAACAAATTAGTGGCATTGTTTTGTTGAATGAACAAATTAGTGGCATTGTTATCTTTTTTTGTGGTTGGTAGTTAACTAGTGCACAATAATAAATAATTGAAGAATTTAGTTACTGATTAATTCACCTAACTTCTATTTATTGAATATGTGTTTGTGTTGCTAAGTGCTAGTGAGTTTATTGAACACATATAGAATCAAATAATTAGATGTATGAGATTTTAACATATATTTATTTCTTTTTGTGGTGTTTGGGATCAAGTGCAGAGCTTTTCACATGCTAAGCAAGCTCTCTACCACTAAGCTACACCCCCAGCCCATTAACATTTATTTTTTAATATTTAGGTGAAACCTGGAGATGACTTAGAAAGCGAACGATACTTAATCACAGTTGAGGAGGTTAAAGTTTCTGGAAGCAAAACTATTAAACAGAATATTATTAAAGAAGCACCACAGTCAGATTCAAGGAAGTTCATATCCTCTGGCCGGTCTCTTGGATGTCAGCCTGCTGGTTTAAAAAGAAAGTTTCCTGTAAGTTTCTCTGAGGAAAATAATACATCAATATATACTTATAAAATATTTCTGGGCTGGGGATATAGCTCAGTTCGTAGAGTGCCTGCCTCACATGCACAAGGCCATGGGTTCAATCCCCAGCACCACATTAAAAAAAAAAAAAATTTTTTTTTTTTCCAAAAGTAATGAACCTTAAAGTTATTGTACTCTATGGTACTTCATAATCTACTTATGTAGAAAAAAAAATAAATCCTACAGAGAAAAATCTTGCTAACAAATGATTGTTTATATTTTAATTTAGCAAGCTTTAAATTTTATTTTTTTACCTTAGACAAAGCACACACATTCCTTATTATTTTTCAGCCAGTTTATTTCACACTTTATTTATAGATAATGGTAGCACTAACAATTGTTTTAATATTTGTAGGGTTTTAAAGCACCACGTCAGGTCCCAACAAAAGTGATTGTTACAGAAAATGGTGAATCAGCTGCATCACTTGAGTCTAAGGAACCTGGCCATACTTTCTCTTCTCCATTCAACAGCATACCTTCTTTGTTTTCTACTGTTGGCAAGAAAGATATAAGTACTATACCAAGAGACCTTGAAAATATTGTTACTTATGAGAACAGAGAGAGAAATAGCATGTCTTTGTCTTCAGTTGTCTCTACTTCATCCTTCATGATTAACCCAGAAATGCTAGGTGAAAAAAATTATTTTTGTTCTCCTGTCAGTACTGGAAGTCAGCATTCAGACTCTTCACTGAACAATGAACCCCTAAGAAGAGACAATTTGGCATCTCACTATCCAGGAGTTTCACAAAATATTAGAAGTAAAGCCCAGATATTAGCTCTTTTGAAATCTAAGTCAACCAATATGCATAAGGACCTAAATTCTGAGATGACAAGACATGTACCTCAGGTACAGCCACAAGGAAATTTAAACATTCCTGTGAACCCAAAGTGCTTAATTCAACCGGAAGCATGTGCTGAGATGAAGAGCACAGAAAATTTATATGACCAGCATCAATCAGAAAATACCATGAGAAATAAAAGCCGGTGGGCCATGTATTTATCCTCACAGAGTTCACCCGTACATCCCTCTACTATAGGTGAGAGCGATGTAAAAAGGGAACCTAAAGCTTGTGAGGATGATATGAGTTTGAATTTGAAAGACCTTTTGGTACAAAAAAGGATGCGGAACTTTGAAACGTGTGATGAAAAGGGAAATGAAGTCCAGCTAGTAGATGATACCTATCAATCCTGGAATCAGGAAGAAAAAGTAGAAATACTTTCTTTCTGTGAAAGCAGCAGCTTACTGGGTAGTTGTAGCAGTGCAGATAATGATGGGTTATTATCAGAATCTTACATTCAAGGAAATAATAAAATACCTGTTAATCAAAGTGACAAGATATGCTTGGAAGGATCAGTTTGCATTGGAGAAAGTGCTCAGGTTGTCAATACAGGTACAACACAACAGGAGCATAATCAACCAGTGCCATCTCTGCTGGAATCAGAACATCTACAGATCGAATCTTCTCTAAGTAACAATTCTCAGATCTCTGATGGCATTGCAGATGTGCTTTCTAAAAGTAGTAGTGATAGTGAAAGTCTAAATAATGTTCATGAATCTATAAGTAATGTAACAGGACCATTTTTGGAGATAAATTTTAATCTGAGCAATTTTGAGACCAGTGACACAGAAGAGGAATCACAGGAAAACAAAATTTCCCAGGATTCAGAGAGATGGGTAAAGGAAATTTTGTCTCACGATGGCAATTTATGTGTTCAAAAGAAAAGTGAGGATACAAGCTGTGAAGAAATTGGCAGTGTATGTTTGCCACTCTTAACATCTATTGATAGCAAACCTACAGAGATATTTCCTATTAAAGAGACTGTATCACAGTTTTGTGATAAAACTTGTGTGGGTTTTGACATGGGGCCTTATAAAGATAGAAACACTGGAAAAGAAATAGAGGAAGAATATAGTGACACATTAAGCAATTTTGACTCATCTTTAGAATGGAATGATGATGTATATGTATATAATAAAGAAGATGCTAATAAATCTATCAAAAAAATTGGAATTAACTATGATTTTGCTTCACTTTCAGATAAGTCAAAAGGTATAAACATGAATTTACATTTTCCTCAAGTTTTAGACATATTCACTAATCAGAGTCCTAAAAATGGTGCCCTATTCTCAGAAGATGTTCAACCTCAGACTTTTATTTTGAGAAGTGACATAGACAAAAATGAGGAGCAGATTTTACTCCCAGCTTCTAGCAGTGATGAAAGTATCCAACTATTAAATTCCAATCAGGATCACTGTGAACGTGTTGCACTTGATAGATCAGATATCCAAGATTCTAATTCTTTGTTTTATCCTCTGGGAAAAAAACATTCTATTTTAAAAGACTATGAAGTATATATTCCTGAATCTGAAGACTTGGGAGGAATTAGAAAGTTACCCCAAGACCATGTTGAAGTTGCAATTGCCAGAAAAAGCAAACAATCCTGGAATAATTCTAGAAATTCTTCAGAACTTTCTGGAGTAATAAATAACATTTCTCTTTTAAAGTCACTGTCTGAACACAGTACAGCTTTAGAAAGCTTGGAAACACTGAAAAAGAAAAATACTGGCTTTCAACAACAAAGAATTCAGCAGACATATGATCCAGATTGCAGTCCTGAAGGTTAGAATGATATATTTGTTTTGGATCTTTCTCTTTGTAGCTAGAAGGATGAGAAGATACTTGCTTTCTGCTACTTTAAAGAACTACATAGTCTTTTAAGTAGACAGTACATGTACCAATTCTAATAGAGGATAATATAAGGAAAATTAAGTGTCTTTTTTGTCACCATACCTCAATCCATTTCTCAGAATTAGCTGCAGTCTCTTAGGCTACACTTGGAGAAATACTCTGTATGGTTTGTGTGTATATTGGCACATGTAAATGAATGTATATACAGGTTAGGCTTTCTATGTTTTGGGGAGGGGGTACTAGGAATTGAATCAAGGGCAGTGTACATGCTAAGCAAGTGACTCTACCATGGAGTTTTGTCCCCAGCTTTTTAAAAACTATTATTTTGAAACAGAGTCTCTAAGTTGTACAGCCTGACTTCAAGCTTGCCATTTGCTTGCCCTGAGTAGTATGTGCCACTGCATCTATCAGGTTAAACATTCTTAATCTGAAAATGTTGTGTTTAAATACATAAACCTTTATATATTTATACCTTTATTCTCGGTTCTACACCACAGGATTCTTCTCTTCCCTCCATTGTATAATTTATGTTTCTTTACTCCCATAGTATGAAAGAACCCTAGCTCTCAAGACATCTATATTTACTTACTCAGTTTACAGTATACACCAGATTGTCCATATCAGCATACTAATATCACTTCTACTAAGAGCCTTTACAAATTTGTAAAGTTCACAGATCTTTTCTGAATCACTTTTAAATATAGATGCAATTGAGCATGTTTTCTTATATTTAAGCATTATTTTGTTCTCTTCGCATTATGTTTTTTATTTTTTGTTTTTGGTGGTACTGGGGATTAAATCCAGGGATTTGCACATTTCGACATGCTCTCTACTACTGAGTTACATCCCCAGCCCTTTCTAAGAATTTTATTTAAATCCTTAGCTTCCTGATTACCTGGGGTTACAGATGTGTACCACCATGCCTGGCTGAAAGTTATTTATATATTAGATGTATTAACCATTTATAATATTTGTTGCAAATATTTTTTTTCAGCATGTCATTAATCTTTTGCCTTATGATATGTTGTCAACAACCTTGTCTTTTTAAGAATGTAATGATAAATAATTATGCATATGAATGTGAATGAGCAATGCAGTTTATGATACTCTCAAAGTTAAAATTGAACCCTTCTTTGAATATCCCAAGTAATTCCTGAGAAAAGTATAAATAAATTATTGTATTCACTAAAGTGATGCTTTGAAATGTAGTTAAATTTGATAATGTTACAGTTTATTTATGTAGTTTTGGTAGTGGGGATTGATCTCAGGGGTGCTTTTTTTTTTTTTAAATTTTGAGACAGGATATTACTAGATTGCTTCAGGCCTCTCTGTTGTTGAGGCTGGCCTTAAACTTGTAATCCTTTTGCCTTAGCCTCTGAGTCACTGGGATTACAGGTGTACACTACCACATCAGCATAGTTTATTTTCTAAAAAGCTAATAATAAGGAAAGATCTTTAATGAAAATAAATATGGGTAATACATACTGCTATATAAGAATGTAAAATTTTAATATTAAGATTTAGAAATTATAAAATTTAGTTTTGAAAAAACTATTCTTTTCTCTGATCAAGTTGGAAGAGGATTAGTTGATTCTCATTGTTTGCAATAGTTATGTTCTGTGAAGTCATTACAAATCCCAAACTAGTGATGTACTCCTATGGGAAACGCAAGCCTCTGGTCAAAACATTTTTTGTGAATTCATCAACATATAACTATATGTGTTTCTGTTTAAAGACAGAAATTATATAGTATATATTGTCGATTCATTGATACTGGACTCATAAATAGTGCTAATTCATGTCTGAATAAAACTTAATCTAATACATTTATTTTCTCCACAACAGTCATCATAGCCTTCTTACAAAGACAGCACTCTTCTTAGGGGACATTTTAAATATGAAGTCACCAATAAAAAGCACACAAGTGCAAGAATATGGCACTAAATAGACCACCATAAAGATACTTGTTTACAGTAAGAGCTAAGACAAGGCTACGTGTTGCCTTTTAGGGAATGTGCCCTTTAAGCAGCTCAGTTTTTGCTGCTCAGTGCTTGTCTGAATGACTATGAAAGCATTATGAGTATTGATTTTAGGGTTACAAGTAAACTTTAGGGAGTTGGCAGAATCCATGAGGATTGACTTTTTTAACAAGTGTCTTTGTACAAATTATCTAAAAAATGATTAAGTTGGTTTTCTTCATAAAATTTGAGAGAATCAAATTCATTGGAGCTTAACAATAATCATGAAGCTTAATACAAAATTAGGGAAGAATCAATTTTACCACTAATTTGGTAGGTGTGAAAATTTTTTTTCTTTTTTGTAATGTTAATTTAACCCAAGGGCACTCTACCACTGAGCTGTATCCCCAGCCTTTCTTCAGTTTTGAGACAGTATCTTACTAAATTGTCTAAGCTGGCCTGGAACTTGTGATCCTCTTGCTTCAGCCTCCTGAGGTAGGATGTGTGTACACTGCGCTCCTGTGACTTTTTTTTTTCTCCTGGTATTGGTGATTGAACCGTGGGGGTGTTCCACCATTGAGCTTACATCCCCAGCCCTTTTTATTTTGGTATGGGAGATTAGACTCAGGGGCATTTGACCACTGAGCCACTTCCCCAGCTCATTTTATATTTTATTTATAGACAGGGTCTCACGGAGTTGCTTAGCACCTAGCTTTTTGCTGAGGTTGGCTTTGAATTCTTGCTCCTCCTGCCTCAGTCTCCTGAGCTGCTGGGATTACAGGTGTGTGCCACTGTGCATGGCTTCCAGCCCTTTAAAAAAAAAAAATTATTTAGAGACAGTTTTGCTAAATTGCTCAGGCTGAATTCTCCTATTCTTGTCTCCCAAGTAGCTGACAATACAGGTATACACTGGACCAGCTTCAAGGCACTTTGTCTTGTTCATTGCCATTTCCCCAGTGTTGGCACGCTGCTCTTAGAAAATAATCATTGTGCATCCTTTTTTTATAGAATTTTTTTTTAATATTTATTTTTTAGTCCTCGGCGGACACAACATCTTTGTATGTGGTGCTGAGGATCGAACCCGGGCCGCACGCATGCCAGACGAGTGCACTACCACTTGAGCCACATCCCCAGCCCTCATTGTGCATCCTTGATGGCGGAGTCCTATAATCCCAGTGATTACGGCGGAGCCTCAGCAATTTAGGGAAACCTTAAACAATTTAGTGAGACCCTGTCTCAAAATAAAAATAAAAAGTCTTGGGGATGCAGTGGTAAAGCACCTCTGGGTTCAATTCTGGTACAAAAAAAAAAAAAATTAAATGAATAAATTATTTTTTCCGTGCCATAGTAGGGAATTTAAGATAGACTTAGAAATACCATTAGGTGTTCTATTCCTTCTCTATGGTAATACAGTGCAACCATATGATGGTTATCTTGACTTTATTGCTCTTTATAATTGGTCAATATTTCATTTCGCACATTTTTAATATAGGTGATTAGCTTTTAGCTTAGTATTTATTTTTTAATTAGTTTGAAAAAAACCTAAAAGTACAAGGAGACATTCCTACTATTAACTTAGAAAGTAACAAAAGAGGCTATCATTCTAAATATTTTTGAATTTTTATCATGAAAATATTCCAACCTTCACTGAATAGTACACTGAATCCTTAAATACCCCTTAAATCTGGATTAAACAATTATCAAAACTTTGCTTCATCTTGAATTTCTTATGTTCTTTATTTCTTTAAGTCTTAGAAATAAGTTTAAATATTTTTAGAGCAATACTGATACATGTGATGCATAAGATTGTTTTATTTTATCCATTACAGCTAGAAAACCATTTGCTATAGGAGTTTCACAAACAATACCAAAGTCTCCTGATCGGAAGCAGGATTCTCAACAGGTACCTATATGTATTTTTTTTTTACAACTGTATTTTTTTTTGTTATGAATATTCTATAATTTGTAATAGAATTGTAGTAAAACAGAGTACCAAGCTATCTTGGTTTGTAATCACTGTGTAACTTAGTAATCTTTTCATTGCTTTCCTCAATCAAAAGAAATACCTAACAAGTGCATTTATTAAGTAGTTAGTATCATTAAACACTAAGTATTTAAGTTCTAGTAATTTAGTAAGCATTTTATTTTAAAATAAGCACAGCTACTAATGGAATGTTTGCCCCTGTTGGGCACTACACAGTTTCTCTAACCTTGGAATAGATTAGATGACAAATTGATTTTTCTCATGATAATTGCTTTTTTATCATAACAGTTTCTGAAACACAGCATCACAGAGAGCTGATGTTGAAATTGAACTACATTGAATTTGTTCCTTTCATGTCTGACAGATGTTCAGTGATGTTGTATTTACTTAAGTATAAAATAACTTGTGGGACTATGGATGTGACCCAGTGGTAGAGTGATTGCTGAGCACATGAGGCCCTGGGTTTTATCCCCAGCACTATGCACACAAAGAAAAAAAGAAAAAGAAAAAAAATCTCATGGAACTCCTGTGAGTTTACTATGCTGTGGTTTTCTAAAATACCTTTCTGCATAGTTTAGGAGCCATGATAGCAGTTTCAGAAATAATAGTACCACTTAGGGTAAATTAAAATTCTAAAATAAATGTTTTAGAGTAAAACAAAGTGTTTCTCAATGGGGATACACTTTGCATTTTTGGAGGGACAAGTCTTTCTTTATATGGCAGATATTTTTGGAAGAAAAGAAATGAATGTTTCATTTGCCCTCATTTTGTATTTTACTTTATTTTCCATGTTACTGGTCCATATTTTCCCTATTTAAAAATCTTGATATTTCTCTTTTTTAAATACAGAAAACAGCGAAGAAAAAACTAAATTCCTACCACTTCCAGAGATGATGATCATTATCATTTCCAGCTTTTTTGGTGTCTATTTTTAAAAATACAGTTAGATTAATGAACCCTTGATGTCATTTTGTAGCATCTTACATTACTAAAAAATCTTCTTAAACATACATTTTAAAGGTTACTAATTATTCCACTGTATATTTTCTATCCTCTAAACAGACTGTTCACTGGTTTGGACATTTAGATTTTTTCTAGGATTTTGCTAGTAATAAATAACACTTCACTGGGGGTGAGGGGGATTAAATGAACTCTAGATAGGGCAAAGGGGAAAAGGGGAGGGAAGGGAAGGGAGGGGCATAGAGGTAGGAAAGATGGTAGAATTCGATGGTCATCATTAACCTAAGTACATGTAAGAAGAGATGAAGGATGTGACTCTACATTGTGTACAACTAGAGATATAAAAAATTGTGCTCTATGTGTATAATTTGAATTGCAATGCATTCTGTTGTCATATGTAACAAATCAAAATAAAAAAAATTTTAAAGAAAAGGGAGTTTGTGGTGAGCAGTAGAAATAAGAATGGAAGTTAAAGGCCTAGATTAGATCCAAGGCAACACTGTAGATCCACAATAAGCCTCTTGTGGGTAAGAGTACTATTCAAAAAACTGGAGCATAAAAGATGATAGTATTTGTATTTTATGTAGTTTCTGGTGGTGAGGTGGGAGAAAAGGTTATTAGGGGACATGACTAAAGATAAGGAGATTATCAGAGGACACCATTTATACTTATAAACATATTAAGTGGAGACTATAATGATAACAATATTGGTATTTATAATATACATTAAGTGTTTACTAGATACTCTTCTAATCTTTACACTTATAAAATGTATTTAATATTTATCCCTTGGAACAATATTATGAAGTAGGTATTATTATTAGTTCAACTTTGCCCCAAGAATAAAGAAATGCAATTTCTTCTTTTTAAAAAAATTATTTTTTTATTGTAGTTGAACACAATACCTTTTTTTATTCTTTTTTATGTAATTTTTTTAATTTATATATGACAGCAAAATGCATTACAATTCTTATTACATATATAGAGCACATTTTTTCATATCTCTGTGTACATAGTATATTTGCATCAATTCGTGTCTTCATACATGTACTTTCGATAGCAATTTCTTCTTTTTTACTTCCTAATTTTTAATTTTTATCTGCTCTGGCAAAAGGGTTTATGAAGGAGAAGTTTGGTTGATACTCATTGTCTGTCTTCCATTGTATTAGATCATTGATAATGTCTTAGAATAGAAGAATAAAGAGTACAGTAATTCTAAAGAGGAATGCTAGTCTTTAGGTAGCACCTCATGACCACGTTCCTCATTCTTCTACAGTTCTATCATCTATTCATATGCCTTTTATAAATTATTAATTATTAATAATGCATACCTTGTCTATTAAAAAATTTGAAATAAAGTGTTCTACATCTTCAAAAATAAATAAATAAATAAAATTTCACAAAACATTTCTGGTGTGTACTTTAAGTTCTTTCCTTGGATTTATTCCTAGAAATGGAATCAGTTAGAAGGCTGGAAACAACTTTCTTAGTTTCTTCATATTGTCAAATATGAAAATCTTGAATGTTTTACAATTAGAATATTTATTTCCACTTCATTTACTGTGAAAGAATTTAAAATTTTTGCTAAGTGAAAATACCGTTTATTTTTATTTATTGTTAATGGTGTTATTTTGCATTTCTTTGCTCATAGAAATTTATATTTTCTTGTAAATTATTATTGTCTTTAATTAATCTTATGTTATTATTCTATTTCTAAGATACTAAAAGAAGATGAAGTTGAACCAAGTGAACCATTTCCGTCTCTGCAGGTGAGTTATTTTTAATAATGTAAAACAGTCAAATATACATGTGTGTGTGTGTGTGTGTGTGTGTGTGTGTGTATATACAACACATATGTTTTTTATATTTTTTTTACTCTGTGGGTATTGGGGATTGAACTCAGGGACACACACACACACACACACACACACACACACACACGTATATTTTTTCCCCCCTGTGGTACTGGGAATTGAATCCAGGGTTTTGTGTTGGCTAGACAAGCTCTCTGCCACTGGCTACATCCCCAACTTCAGAAATTATATTTGTATAGTAGGTATGGCATATATTTTAAGTTTGCATTAAATGTTTTCAGTGTTCAAATTCATCTGTAATTAATTACCCTTGTTAGATGAACCTGCTGCCTTTTATATAAAGGTTCCACATAATCAGTACATTTGGTTAAATAACAAATTCACAAAGTTACTTTTATAAGCATTGTGAATTTTGTTAATAATTGCACCTGCAGCTCATTTGCCTAAAACAGAAGAAGCAAAACAAAAACATTTGTTTTGGTGACTTGCCTTTATATAAGAAGATAAATGTATAAAATCTTGAACAACTAGCAACTAGTAATTTAGCTAACAAATGATAACATTCTTATTTTTTTCCCTTGAAAAAATAGTTTTAAATCTTTTCAAGGAGTTTTTCAAAGTATAAACTGCATGTAAACACTATCACTATTTTTCCCCAAATGAGTTTCCATTTAAAATAAATATATCACATTTAAAAAAATCTGTAGTGATCTAGTAATAATAAAAGGATCTTACAGTCTTTCACAGCAAAAAAAAAATTAATCTGTTTTTAGAATTTAAATAGAAGTTCATTTGTATTTTTTTTTTTTTTTTCTGGGTACTAGGGATTGAACTCAGGGACAGTCTGCTGCTGAGCCACATCCCCAGCCCTGTTTTGTATTTTATTTAGAGACAGGGTCTCAGTGAGTTGCTTAGCACCTCACTTTTGCTGAGGCTGGCTTTAAGCTCGGGATCCTCTTATGTCAGCCTTTTGACCCACTGGGATTATAGACATGTGTCACTGGGCCCAGCTTCATTTGTATTTTTTAATGACTCTTATTACATCTGTCTGAAAATAACCTTTTCATGTATGTTGGTGATAGAAGGAACTTTTAAAACTTGATTCTTTTCAAAGATACACTTATTGCCACCTCTTTATTTCTATATAATTGGCTACACATAGCAAAGGAGCTGTTTCATCAGAGAAAGTACTATGCTGATTTCTAAAATTCACTATGTCAATTGATTCAGCCATAAAGAAGAATGAAATTATATCATTTGCAGGAAAATAGATGGAACTTGAGAACATTATGTTAAGTCTTATAAGTCAATATCAAGGGTGGTATATTTTCTCTTACATGTAGAAACTATAGAGAAGGAGATGAAAAAGGAAGAGAAAGATGTGGGGTGAATCTCATGAAAATTGAAGAGAGATCAGTAGAGAAGAGGAAAAGGACCAGGGGGAAAGAGGAAGGGAGGGTAAGGGGAAATACTGGGGAATGATATTGGCTAAATTATATTACATTTTGTGTGCATGTATAGATATGTTACAATGAATCCCATCATTATGTATAATTATAATGTACCAGTTAAAAATATGGAAAAAGTAAAATAAAAAATAAATAAAATTCACTGTCAGAAAATTCTGATTCTAAAATGTAATTGAATATTTTTAAGAACGACTCTTTTGGCAATTGTGCTTATCTTTGTGTTAGCAAAGGAGAGTGACCATTATTTGAAAAAATACATTATTTAACCTATTCTATTGACAAAATGTTTTCTCTGTTTGTGTGGCAGTAGGGGTTGAACCCAGGAGTACTCTACCACTTAACTACATTCCCAGACCTTTTCATTTTTTAGTTTTGAGACAGGCAGGCCTAGAATTTGTGATCCTACTTTTGAGTAGCTGGGATGATAGGCATGTACCGTGGTGCCTAGTAGGATCATACTAATTTTTAAATTAAATGATCCACAAGGACCTTGATATCAAATCAGAGACTATGTGTCTGATAGAAGAAAAGGTTGGCTCCGATCTACATATTGTGGGGTCGGGCTCCAAATTCCTTAATAGGACACCCATAGCACAAGAGTTAATAACAAGAATCAACAAATGGGACTTACTTAAACTAAAAAGTTTTTTCTCAGCAAGAGAAACAATAAGAGAGGTAAACAGGGAGCCTACAGCATGGGAACAAATTTTTACTCCTCACACTTCAGATAGAGCCCTAATATCCAGAGTATACAAAGAACTCAAAAAATTAAACAATAAGAAAACAAATAACCCAATCAACAAATGGGCCAAGGGCTGGGGATGTGGCTCAAGTGGTTGCGTGCTCGCCTGGCATGCATGTGGCCCGGGTTCGATCCTCAGTACCACATACAAACAAAGATGTTGTGTCCGCCGAAAACTAAAAAAATAAATTTAAAAAAATGATCACTTTAAAAAAAAACAAAAACAAAAACAAAACAAAACAAAAAAAACCACAAATGGGCCAAAGACCTGAACAGACACTTCTCAGAGGAGGACATACAATCAATCAACAAGTACATGAAAAAATGCTCACCATCTCTAGCAGTCAGAGAAATGCAAATCAAAACCACCCTAAGATACCATCTCACTCCAGTAAGATTGGCAGCCATTATGAAGTCAAACAACAACAAGTGCTGGCAAGGATGTGGGGAAAAGTGTATTCTTGTACATTGCTGGTGGGACTGCAAATTGGTGCGGCCAATTTGGAAAGCAGTTTGGAGATTCCTGGGAAAGCTGAGAATGGAACTACCATTTGACCCAGGTATTGCCCTTCTTGGACTATTCCCTGAAGACCTTAAAAGAGCGTACTACAGGGATACTGCCACATCAATGTTCATAGCAGCACAATTCACAATAGCTAGACTGTGGAACCAACTCAGATGCCCTTAATAGATGAATGGGTAAAAAAAAAATGTGGCATTTATACACAGTGGAGTACTACGCAGCACTAAAAATGACAAAACCATAGAATTTGCAGGGAAATGGATGGCATTAGAGCAGATTATGCTAAGTGAAGCTAGCCAATCCCTAAAAAACAAATGCTAAATGTCTTCTTTGATATAATGAGAGCAACTAAGAACAGAGCAGGGAGGAAGAGCAGGAGGAAAAGATTAAGATTAAACAGAGACATGAGGTGGGAGGGAAAGGGAGAAAAAAAGGGAAATTGCATGGAAATGGAAGGAGACCCTCATTGTTATACAAAATTACATATAAGAGGTTGTGAGGGGAATGGGAAAAAAAAAAACAAGGAGAGAAATGAATTACAGTAGATGGGGTAGAGAGAGAAGATGGGAGGGGAGGGGAGGGGGATAGTAGAGGATAGGAAAGGTAGCAGAATACAACAGTTACTAATATGGCATTATATAAAAATGTGGATGTGTAACCGATGTGATTCTGCAATCTTTGTAATGTTTTGAACAACCAATTAAATAAATAAATAAATAAATAAAATGATACATATTATCATAGTAGTAGGTTTGATAGGTAACTTATTTTGTACTTAATAATTCTTTATAGGGTTAATAGATTTAATTAAAAATTTAAGACCAGACTTTTCTAATATGCTGAGTTTTAAAATTAATTGGCATAGTATCTTATCTGTTAGAACTCCCCCCTTTTCTTTTTTTGGCCAGGGATAGTTTGTATTTTCAAAGAAAAAAACTTAGCATTAAGTTAGGTAAGTATTTTACCATCAAAATTATGAAACACCTGCAGAACTAGTCTACTAAGCTAGATAAATAACTAGAACTTACTGATATTTTATCTTAGTTCTTTTCCTTGGGAAGTGAAGAAGAGATTACATTTCTAGCTGTTATTCCTAAACAAATAGAAAGAAAAACCTGTGACCCAAGGTAAAATTTGTGAAGAATATTGATTTGTGTAACTCTGTCTTTTCCTGGTGTGTGTATATGTGTGTGGTGTGTGTGTTAAGCAGGTATTAATTTTTATAGGCAGATTAGTGGGCGTAATAAATTAGACTGATTTTAATAATAAAAGACTATTTAATGATTTCTTGGCTGCCTCTTTTTTTCTGTCTTGAACCTTCTCTGTAATATTAATGAGCTAATAATACAGTGTATGCAGTATCCATAAATATATACTAGGGGATGAACCTAAGGCTAGGTACAGTACATTAAGACTTTTCTATGACATACAAAATGAGAATCTTTAACATATAGTTCACTCTTCCACTTCTACTTCTGACTGGATATATAGATACATGTAGCCCAAGCTCTAAAAGTAGTGTACCTTCTCTACATCAAAAATATGCAGAAACAGGCCAGGCATGGTGACATACACTGGTAATTCAGGCTATTCTTGAGACTGAGTCGGAGAATTAAAAGTTTGAGGCCAGCTTCGCAACTTAGCAAGACCCTTTCTCAAAGGAAAAAATAAAAAGAGTTGGGGATATAGCTTAATTTTAAAGTGACAATCCCCAGTACTGGGGGAAAAATAGCAGCAACAATAGCATGTAAAGGATTGGGTTTCTAAATAGTGTAGTTCCTAAAAACTCTGAAAGAGATCTGTATGGCAACATAGTAGACAAAGCAACTGTTTCCTTGTGGGGAATGGATATTCCCTATCAAACAAAGCAGAACTATTCAGGATTTTTAACAGTTATAACATGTATGTTTTTAAATTCAGAAGAATATCTCAACAAAAACCCTATATAAAAGGGCATTTAGCTTTGATTTTCCTTCTTTTTCTTTTTTTTTTTTTAAGAAAGGTTTACATTTTTTTTAATCTTTATTTTTATGTGGTGCTCAGGATTGAACTCAGTGCCTCCCATGTATGAGGCAAGCGTTCTACCGCTGAGCTAAAACCCTGATTTTCCTTTTAAATTGTGATTAGAATGTTCATTTTTGAATAACAGTATACTTAGATTATGTATTATTGTTATTTTGTTAATTCATTGTTAGAAATAACTGAAATCTTTATGGACATTCCTTTGGTCCCATTAGCAATTTTCACATACATTCTGGGTGGGTTTTGTTACTGTTTGGAGTAAAAATGCTAACACCCTCAGGAGGGCAGCAGAGAGTTATTTAAAGCTTTGCATACAATTCTGAAGAGATCAAAGAGTCTGAGAATCAAGTCTCCATTGTTATCATACTCTTAAGCCTTTGCTCTGAGAGCAGTAAGACTGGATCTTCTGCTGGATGCAGGGTACACATTTTTCATCTTATAGTGAAGCCTGATAGTCTACAAATCCGTCAAGCAAAGGAAAATATTTCTGTGTTCCTTTTCTTTCTTCCCTTTCTATTATATGTTTGATTGCTCCCTGTATGCCAAGCATTATAAATGCAGTTTACACCTAGATGAAGCAAAAAGGTCTTTGCTTTCAATAGAGTATATTAATATACAGATGCAGAAAAACTTCACTGTATTATATAACATGTATACGTTATATATAATGTGTTATATATAATGTGTGTGTGTTGCATATTTATGTGATGTATAGTGAAACAGAGAGAAAGAAATAGTCTCTCTGGCTTAGTTAGCCATTCTCATCATTATACTCTATAATAATGAAAAATTCATACTTATTGATGTAGTTTTAAATCTATGTGTAAATTAAATTTACTTGAATGTAGTTTTAAATCAACGCTCTCTAAATTTGCTATCCTTAACATTTGTTTTAGAGTAATAAGAGTATATCCTAATTTTTAAAATTAGTCCTCTTGGGCTGGGGATGTGGCTCAAGCGGTGGCGCACTTGCCTGGCATGCGTGTGGCCCGGGGTTCGATCCTCAGCACCACATACAGACAAAGATGTTGTGTCCACTGAAAACTAAAAAATAAATATTAAAATTTTTTCTCTCTCTCTCTAAAAAAAAGTATAATGATTAAAAAAAATATATAATTAGTCCTCTCTAGTACTTATTTACATAGAGAATATTTAATAAAAATCTGAGTTATATGTTGTTATCTGTGTAAATACATTGTGAATATATATGTTGATATATACTTATTCTTAATAATTTACCTATAGCCTGTTGAGTTTCAAGGACACCAACTGAAAGGATCAGCTACTAGTGGTGTAATGGTCAGAGGAAAGAGCTCACAGCTAGTATACAGCCAGTTTCCAGATAGCATGAAATATCAAAACTTCATGCCAGATACTTGTTTTTTGACACCAGAGTTGCCTAGCTCTTGTATGCATACTGACTTCTTGCAGGTAAAGATATTTTTATGGTTGTATTTTCTTTATGTCAATATTATTTTATAAAGAGATTGTAGTTAAATCTTTGTACAAAAGAAGTACAAGATGGGCTGGGGTTGTAGCTCAGTTGTAGAATGCTTGCCTTGCATGTATGAGGCCCTGGGTTTGTTCCTCAGCACATTAAAAAAATAAATAAACAAAGGTATTGTGTCCATCTACAACTAAAACAGAAATTAAAAGAAAAAAAAAAAGAAGTACTAGTAGTAGTACAGGAGTATATTGACAGGAGCCATAAATCAAAGATGGAGTTTCTCTCAATCTGTCTGTTTTTTGACAGATGAATAAATTAGAGTATTCTACATTGAAAAAGAAACTTATGCCCATTTGTTTTATTTCTTACTACTTTCACAAATATCAGTTATGGTTATATGTTAAATATCCTAAGTCTATAAAAAAATGTTTCAAGCAAAATAACTAAAGCTGCCAAGAGAGAAAAGTGCCTTCTTAAATATGTGTGATGTATTACTAACATATAGCAGTCTCTGAACTTTAAAAAATATTCTGTGTTTCATCAAATTCTAAGATACTATGATTTAAAAAAAAATCTTTTATTTTTATTTGTTTATTTATATGGGGTATTGGGGATTAAACACAGGACCTCATGCATGTGGGGCAAGTGCTTTACCACTGAGCTACAACCCCAGCCCCAAGATACTATCATTTTAAGACACTATCATTATATGGCACTCAGAAGAAAAGAAATCATTTAAACATTATAGAATACCTTATTACTTCAACTTTTTTTTTTTTTTTTTGTGGTGCTGAGATTTGAACCCAGGACCTCAAATCCACCACCTGAGCTATATTCCCAGCCCTTATTTAGACTTTGAAAAACATTAAAACAGCCTTTTTATTGTAGCAAAAACATATATCATAAAATTTATCATATTAACCACTTTTTTCCAGTTTTAGATTTTTTAATTGTTTCATTTTATATAATTATTTGCTATACCTTTCTTTTTATTTATTTATTTTTGGTATTACTGGGGATTAAACTCAGGGCCTCATGTGTGATAGGCAGGTGCTCTATCACTGAGCTACATCCCCATCCCTTTTTATTTAGAGATAGGGTGTCATTGAATTGCTTAGGCAGGTTTTGAACTTTCTCATCTCCTGCCCCAGCCTCCGAAGTAGCTGGGATTGCATGCCTATACCACTGCATCTGGCCATATTAACCATTTTTAAGTATACAATTCAGTGGTAGTAAGCATATTTGCATTGTTTAAAAACAGATTTCTAAAACTTTTTCATCTTCACTTAGACTTATTTTTGAAAATGTATTTTTATTTATAATTGACATTATACATATTTATGGGGTTTGGAGTTACATTTCATTACATGTATACGATATATAATGAGTAATTATCATATCTGTCATCTCAGACATTTATCACTTCTTTGTGTTGGAAGCATTCAAAATCTTACTAGCTATTTGAAATATTCAATTAATTTGTCTATTATCATCATCTGTGTTATAGAATATTAGAAACTATTTCTCCTGTCTAGCTGTACCTCTGTACACGTTAGCCATCCTCTCATCTCCCCTTTTCTCTCCCCCAAACCCTTCCCAAGCTCTGGTAACCACTATTGCATTCTCTAATTCTATAAAATAAATGTTTCAGTTTCTATATAAGTGATAATGTGTGCTATTTGTTTTTCTGTACATGACTTCTTTCACTTAATATAATTCCAGTTCTATCCATATTACTGCAAATGATGGAATTTCATCATTTATTATGGCTGAAAATATTCCTTTGTGTGAGTACACCAGAGTTTCCTTATCCATCAGTATATACCTATCTTGGCTCTCATGAATAGTGCTGCAGTACTTAGGAAGTACAGATGTTTCTTTGACATAATGATTTCAATTCCTTTTGCTGTATACCCAGTAGTAGGATCGTTGGGTCATCTCATAGTTCTGTTCTAATGTTTTCCATAATAGTTTTACTAATTGGCATTCCCACTAACAGTGGATAAGAGTTCCCCTTTGCATCCTTCTAGCATTTGTGTGTGTGTGTGTGTGTGTGTGTGTGTGTGTGTGCGCGCGTGTTTGTGTTTTCTGTAATGGCCCTTCTAACTGGGGCAAAGATGACATGCCATTGTGGTTTTGATTTCTGTTTTCTTGATGGTTAATAAAGTTGAGGATTTTTTCATATACCTGTTGGCCATTTGGATTTTTTTTTTAAGAAATGTCTATTCAGATTATTTACCCATTTTAAAATCAGATTATTTTACTTTTTTCTGTTGAGTAATATATTCTTGTTATTAATCCCTTGTTGAATAAATAGTTTGTTTATATTTTTTTCCATTCTGTAGAGTTTTCTCTTTACTCTCTTGTTTCCTTTACTGTGTAGAAGCTTTTTGATTTGATATAACCCCATTTGTCAGTTTTTTCTTTTGTTGCCTGTGCTTTTAGGGTCATATCCAAAAAAAATCTTTGCCCAAACCAGTGTTCCACAATGTTTCCCATTTTATTTTACCAATTGCATAGTTTCTAGTTTCTTTCTTCTGTATATGGATATCCATTTACCTGCATCAATTTTAGAAGAGATTTTCCTAAGATTGAGGTCAAAGTTCCAGATGACTCAATTTCTGGTGAGGACCTCTTCATGCCTTGTAGATGGCTGCCTTCTTGCTATGTCCTCACATGACCTTTCCTTGTTGTGTGCCTTGGGGAGGGCAGAGAGGGAAGAACAATGGGAGGGTGAGAGAAAGAGAGAGCATGTGTGCAAACACATATAAAGAAGAAAGTAAGGGATCTTTGGTATCTTTGCTGATATCAGATCAGGGTCTCATACTTATGACCTCATTTAACTGAGCTTTCTCGTAAAGGCCCTGTCACTAAGAACAGTCACACTGAGAGGTATGGCTTCAACATGTGAATTTGTGGGGCACATAATTCAGTCCATAGTAGGGAGCAGCAGCTTCGGTGAGTATGTAGACAGAGATAAGAAATGCCTGTGAAAAAGACAAGTAGAGATATTAGATTACATGGATTTGTTCCAGAGAAGATGTTTGTACATTTATTTGCACAACGAAAAGTTTACAATGGGAATGGATGGATTTATTTAAAAAGTATAGAGAGTAGAGAGCCTGGGTTATCTCCCTTTCTCAGAATCGAGACAGATCAATTATTGTTGAAATAGCCAATAAAATAGGAATAGAAATATATCCTATTTCATTTAGCAACTCAGAGATCATTGGTGATCTTGGCAAGATCAGTTTCATTTAAATGGTAAGGTTTTGTAAAAAACAGTTTAGAGAAAAAAAGAATGAGTGAGAGGTAAGAAAATTGACATTATGGCAAACTCATGAAAAAGAATGGCATATTTAGTCAGTCATTCATTCAGGAGACATTTCTTTATGTTACACTATCAAGATAAGCATGTGAATAAAACAGGTAAATTCTGTCCTCATAAAGGAGACAGACAATGAAAATATACACTACTCAAGGTTTGGGGTGTTGTGGAGAATCATATAGCTATGTAAGAAAATTAGGGAATGCAGGTGAGGATGGAGTTCTATTTAAGTAGGTAAGGTCAGACCTCTTCAGTAAGATAACATTGGAGCAGAGAACTAGGTGAAGGAAGGGAGAATATTCCAGGCACAGGTAACAACAAATGCAAAGGTTCTGAGGCAAGAGAAGGCTGGTGTGGAGTGAGTTAGGAGTGAGCGAGAGGGAGAGTGGTAGAAGTGAAGTCAAAGAGCAGGAAGCCCGGCTTGGTGGTGCATGCCTGTAATCTGAGCGCTTCCAGAGGCAGAGGCAGGAGGATCACAAGTTCAAAGCCAGCCCTAGCAATGGTGAGGCACTAGACAACCCAGTGACACCCTGTCTCTAAAATACAAAATAGGGCTGAGGATGTGGCTCAGTGGTTGTGCACCCCTTAGTTCAATCCCCAGTACTTTCCTCTGACACCACCTCCTACCCCCAACAAAAGAGTAGGAAGTAGACTGGTCAGATAGGACCACATAGGTCACTTGAAGAGCTGCCTTATACTTTGAAAGAGTCTGAGAGCCATTGGAGGGTTAAATACTTGAACTTAAATTTTAAAAAGAATTCTGGCAAATATGTGGAGAAGATAGTAGGAGTAGGGGAACATGGTAGAATATTCAATCAGCATTTCCTCTTATTATAATTTTTGTCCAATGGGAAATGCAGTCTAAATTGCCCAGTTTTAAATTCTCAGCTCTGTTGTGTATAAGCTGGATGAATTTAAGCAAGTCTACTGTTTTCTGCTTTTTTCCTTAGCTTCATCAGTTGCAAAATAAGGGAAATAAGAGTATATACTTCATATGGGTATGATAAGGATTAAAGTTAACAATAGCAAGAGCTCAGAACAGTCCCTGGTACATAGTAAGAACTTGATAATATAGGAAAGCTATTATTATCATGTTGATCAAGTTATAATTTCCCATTTGTTTGTATCTTTCACTAGAATGAGCCCCTTTCGTGGAGACCATGAATATTCATTTTCTCATTCTTAGTTCCTAACACAACACCCCAAACCCAGTAGCTAATCAAGAAAATGTTTTTTAAAAAAATGTGTATGTACGTGTGTGTGAGTGTGTGAGAGTGTGTGTGTGTGTGTGTGTGTGTGTGTGTGTAGTTTCTGGTTTTGTTGGGTTTCTTTTTCTCTTTTTTTTTTTTTGGTGGTATGGAGGATTAAACTCAGAGCTTTGCACCTGCCAGGCAAGCACAGATACACACCAACCCTAAATGTATAAATGTATATTGTATATTTATTAAAAAACGAAACAAAATGAACATACATACATACAAGCATATTTATTTTTATTAGTTCAAACCATTCAGAAAAGTATGAAATTACAAGTAAAACAGCCTCTGATTCCACTCCTATCAGAAACCACTCTTAACATCTCTAAATGTCTATTTTTAAATTCTGTTTATACAAACATATTAAATATAATCATCATATTAGCTTTTAAGATGGTTTATTTCTGGAATTAGCATCAGCAAAATTAAAGGCCAATCTAATGAAAATAATAGTGAATTGGGATATATTTAAAAAGTCACTTATTGAGGAACAATGTGTTAAAGTTTCAGTCAAGTATAGATAAACCCCAGATCTGAGGACATAAGAGAAAACTATGTGTAGGAATTTAAACTTTCACAAGTCCAAATATGAGACCTGAGTCTCTCACGATAGTAACTGATCTTTAGAACCAAATCCTCATAACCCAGTTCACTCTTAATGAGAATTGGACCCACTTCAAATAAATCTGAAGACTTTGTGTTCTCTGTTTGTTTAATTTTTTTTTTTTTAGTTGTAGATGGACACAATACCTTTGTTTTGTTTTATTTATTTTTTTATATGGTGCTGAAGATTGAACCCAGTGCCTCACACATGTATACAACCCCAGCCCCTGTGTTCTATTTTACTTCTATTATTATTGTTGATTTTAATGAATTATCCTGTCCTTTTTGAAAGAAGTTTTATGATAATTTGCCCTCATCATAGCTTTAGAATGTGCTTGAAATCATTATTGTTATTAAAAAAATTGCTTTAGTTGTAGATAACACAATACCTTTATTTTATTTATTTATTTTTATGTGGTGCTGAGGATTAAACCTAGTGCCTCACACATGCAAGGCAAGTGCTCTATCACTGAGCTACACCCACAATCACAGCCCCTGAAATCATTATTTTTATAATGTAAATTACTAAAATTCATTCAAACTATAAGGAAAAAATGTATTAAGATTTTTGTCTGTTATTTTGTTTCTTCTTAATAGGTGAAGTCACCAGAACAAAAGTTCTCTACATTGAGTCCTGTTTCTACTTTTTCTTTGAACTCAAGAAATGAAGATGTTCTAAAATTCTCTGAAGAGTCCCTGAAAGCAAGAACTTTACCTGGTGACCTTGACTTTCTCTCCTTGGAGACTATATTACTCAAATCACTATTAGTCCATGTAGTGAAGTTTTTATTTGAGAGATAGTTACTAACCAAAAATACCCTGGAACTAGATTCAGTATCATAGCCCTTGAGGCCTCCCACATCTTTTCTTTCTTTTGACTTTTTCTATTTTAGATATTTGTCTCAATTACAATGTTCCCTTCTAGTTCCTTTTTACTTCTCACTCCAACTGTCTTATCACATGCCACTGAAAATGTCTTTGACACTTCTCATAGTTGTAACTCCACAGTGTAACCTCTCTATGACTACTTTTTCTCCCAGAGGAATGACTCATTGCAAATGTCTCCTCAACACTGATGGTTGACCTTAGCATAACCTTAGTTTCCTTTTTTGCTTTGGGATTCTGGCATTATCAAGAAACACTTCAACTTCTGATATCATCATTGCACTCTCAGGCCTCAGTGTTTTCATATATTTTGATTCTTGTGAATTCTTTCCTGCTTCTTAATAAGTATACTATTATTCTGTAGGTCTTCCACTAACTTTTATTTTCCTCTTTCTCCTTTCTTTTTAAAAAAATGATACTGGGAATTGAACTCAGATGTTTTTTCACTTAGGTAAATCCCCAGGACTTTTTATTTTTTATTTTTTAGACAGCATAAGTTGCCCAGAATGACCTCAAACTTTCCATCCTCTTGCTTCAGCCTTCTAGTTGCTGGGATTACAGGCATGCACTACTGTGCTGGGCTTCCTCTCTCTTTTCTTATCATCTCATCAATATATATTCCCTTCATTCAGAAGTTATGTTGGGTGAGAATGATGTTATATTTAAATTTTTTGATTATAAGTGGGTGATATAAAGAGGAAAAACATTTTATGTGAATGAGTAGGTGGGCTTGGAGTCAGAATGGAAGGAGTAGGTATTTTACAACAAGTGTAATGGCAAGGGATTAACATGATTTTTATAGTTATGCCATTGATCTTTCACTTTCTTAATGGAGTTTTAAATTTTCTGTCAGTATTGTTTGACCAACTTGTTAGAATTACAACATAGCAGTTTATAAAAGAATATTCATTGACTCACCTACTGCTTTACTATTTTCCAAATGATCTTTCCCACAAAACAGAAATGTTGTCTGAAAGGTATGTTACTATACAACAAGAATCTATAGCATTGTCAGATGAAAACTTTAAGCTTGCATAGTTTCCACACAGTATTATTTATATTTCTAAGTATTCAACAAATATTTATTACTTCTTACATTTCTAGGAGCCTCTTTATACCAAAGCTGATGATAGGAGGAATTATAAAACTCAGGCAAAAATCTGCTATGAGTTTATCAGAATTGTATTCTTATAATATTCTAATAGATCAAAATAAAGCTAAAATCTTTATGCTGAAGAGTAACATGATCATTCATGAATATAATAAACATATAAAGGAAGTTACAATCACATAGTCATAAGTGAGCCATGAAATTCAGTCTCTGGAGAATGAATATAAAATAAATATTAAAACCTTTTTCTGGGTTCTTATCATGATCCTGCCACTTGGCAGACAAGTTACTTCTGGGCCCCTTTGGTCTCATCTGTAAAATGAGAATGATACATCCTTTCTTGGCTTTGAAAGGCTTTGAAACCATTAGTTCTATATAAATGTAATGTCAGAATTTTAGGAAAAAAAATCCTTAGTTAAGAAAAAAAGAATACTTCAAGTTTATCAGTCTTAAAGTTTTAAAATCTATAAAATATCTTTGAAATTTTTATTTTTGAGATTAAAACCATTTTAAAATGCAATAAAAATATATATGCATATACGTAAGTGTATATGCATATATATATTTATTATTTATAGAGGAAGTTGGTACTTTAACCTTGGTGATGACTGGTAGTACATTTTCTATTTAATCAGCATCAGCATTGTTTTCTTTCAGGAATGAAAAAAATGAGTTCTCTGAAGAATAAAAACCTTCAACAGCTCCCATTAGTAAGTAGAGCTGGAGTTCCTTCTCCTGAACTGCCTAACTTTGATTCTTATTCATTTGTGTTCAACTGTGACACATCAGTCTTCTGATTTCCCCACATTCAACTTGCAGGAAGAGTCAGCAGTTTTTCCCTTTAGCTTTGGGTCTGAGGACCAAAGTGAAACTTTCTCTGAAGAAGCTATGAAAATGACTCCAGGGGATGTTTCACTGCTCAATACAAAGTCTCAAAGCAAGTGGCTAAAATATGAAAATACATCCCAATGTAACTTGACTACTCCAAACAGAGTTGATCTAGGAACAGATGGCTTCTTCACTGAGGCTATTTCTGGGATGCATTTTAGTGACTGCTGTGAAGGACAGAGTGAAGCTCTGAATGAAAGTTCTTTAGACTCTGTGCATTTGCAAATGATAAAAGGCATGCTCTATCAACAGCAGCAAGGTTTTAGCAGTCAAGATTTGGTTTCCAGAAAGAATGCACTTTCTTTGAGTTTAAAGCAGACTTCCAAATCTGAGGAGGCTCAAAATGTGTTAGGAAAGTCCACCTGCTACAACTATAGTGCACAGGATTTACAGGTGAGGAAATGCACCAGTCTCTTTTTTCCAATAGTTGCTGCCTAAATTTCAACAAAAGAAACACAGGTGCAATTTCACCTTTGGAATATATGGATTTTTTGATCTAGAGCTCTAGCTATAGTCACATCATCTCCTTTGATTTAAAGTCTTCCCTACTAGTTGTGAACGTTAAAGAAATTGTATGTTTGAAATTATCTGGTGCTATGTCTTCCATATAATAAGTATTTGATAAATTTAGCTCTTATTTCTGTATTAGAAATGACTACTTCCAATATAAATAGTACCATTCTTGTTTTTATTTATGACTATGAAGTCAATTTTTCAATTGGATTATTGTTAGGGTAATGGTACATTTATAATACACTGGTTATAATTCCTTTTTTTTGTGTGTGGTGCTGGGGATCCAACCCAGGGCTTTGTGCATGCGAGGCAAGCACTCTGCCAACTGAGCTATATCCCCAGCCCCTTGTTATAATTCTTATTATAGTTATAACAAGAAATAGAGATATACAGTGATCCATTCAGTTACATTTTCCTGGCCAAAAGAAATAAAGAATTAAAAAATGAATGGTCTAGACCAAGAAATTCAAAGTTGAATGTTTTCTCTGAAAGGTGGAAACTAATCAAAATAAGGGGGGGTGGGTAAAGAGAAGATGGATTCCACCGAAATAGAAGAAAGATCAGAAGAGTAGAAGAAGGGGATTGAGGAAATGATAAGGGAGTAAATCTGATAAGTGATAAGTGGAATAAATCTGACCTAACTTTACTATGTACATATATGGATATATAACAGTGAATCTCAATATTATGTATATATACAAATCACTAATTAGGAAAAAACAGCAACTTTAAGTAGCGGAAAGATCAGTAGAGAGAAGGGAACAAGGGGTGAGAGGAAGGGAGAGAAAGGGAAGTACTAGGGTCTGACTTAGAGCAAATTATGTTCCATGTCTTTATAGTTATGTCAAAATTAACCCTAATGTTATATATAACAAAAAAAAAAAGAGAGAAAATTCAAGGACTTATTAAGAGGTAGCCAAAAATGTTATTTGAAATTAAAAGTCTTATGCATTATTATTCTGGCTCTATCTGTATTCTCATTTAAAATTAGAAAACAATTTTCATGGACTCAAGAAACCAAAAGTAAAGTTAGTATATTTTCTTAAACATATCTATTTTTTTAAAAAAAGAGAGATAGAGAGAATTTTTTAATATTTATTTTTTAGTTTTTCGGTGGACACAACGTCTCCATTTCACTTTTATGTGGTGCTATGGATTGTCCCTAGCGCCCCATGCATGCCAGGCGAGCAAGCTACCGCTTGAGCCACATCCCCAGCCCTCTTAAACATATCTATAAAAAATAATTTCCTCAATGATAAACTGTTTTTTTTGTTGTTGTTGTTGGGGGGAGCTTTTATAATTGAATCATTTCATTTCAGGAGATAAACCGCTCGGAGCTATGCTTCCCAAGTGGACAAAAAGTAAAATGTGCTTATCTTCCCAAAAGGCAGATTCACATACCAACTGTTTTTCAGTCTCCAGCTGATTATAAGCAAACCTTTACCTCTTGCATCATAGGTATGACTGTTATATTTTTATTTTATTCTGATGGCCACTTAGTGTAATAGAACTATGGGAAAGTGTATTCTGAATTTTCAGGTGTATTGATTCTCCACTTCAGATTTGTTTTCCATGTGTTTACTTGTTTTTGACAGTAACTATTATTCTAACTTTTGATCAAAATAGAGCTTTAAAAACAGAAAATGAGGGCTGGGCATGTGGCTCAAGTGGTAACGCACTTGCCTGGCATGTGCCAGGCGCTGGGTTTGATCCTCAGCACCACATACAAATAAAATAAAGATGTTGTGTCCACCGAAAACTAAAAAAGAAATATTTTTTAAAAACCCTCTGTCTCTCTTAAAAAAAAGAACAGAAAAATTATAAAATTTTAAAAATTATCTTTTTAAAATTATAGTTTTTCTTTCTTTTTTCTTTTTGGTAGTTGTGTATGAATAGCAGGCCTTTATTTTTTTATTTTTTGGGTACCGGGCACTTGACCACTGAGCTACATACCCAGCTCTTTTTTTTTTGTATTTTATTTAGAGATAGGGTCTCAGTGAGTTATTTAGTGCTTCACTTTTTGCTGAGGCTGGCAGTCCTCCTATCTTAGCCTCCTGAGCCACTGTGCCCAGCTTATTTGTTTTTTTTTTTTTTTTTTTTTTTTTAAAGAGAGAGTGAGGGGGGGGGCGGACAGAGAGTGAGAGAGAATTTTAACATTTATTTATTTTTTCTTAGTTCTCGGAGGACACAACATCTTTGTTGGTATGTGGTGCTGCTGAGGATCGAACCCGGGCCGCACGCATGCCAGGCGAGCGCGCTACCACTTGAGCCACATCCCCAGCCCCTTATTTGTTTATTTTTATTTGCTACTGAGAATCGAACCCAGTGCCTCACACATGTGCTCTGCCGCGGAGCTACCGCCCCAGCCTCATAATTTTTCATTTTTTAAAATAGAAGTTATTTCCAGAGAGTATGGAAAAGCAGGACTCTGAGACAGGACTTTCTGTAGTGGTTTGGCCCTGGATGATACAAAATTGTGAAAAATTAAATATTTTTTATAACAATATAAGTGACTTGTTTAGCTTCTATTTTTGTGTATTTAAAACAGATACCTTTATTATGCTAAGTGAAATTTAGCCAATCCCCAAAACCCAAATGCTGAATGATTTCTCTGATTTAAGGATGCTGATCCATAATATGCTGTGGGACAGTGGAGATGGGAGGATTAAATGAACTCTAGATGGGGCAAAGGGGAAAAGGGGAGGGAGGGGGAAGAAGGGTAGGAAAGATGGTAGAATGCGATGGTCATCATTAACCTAAGTACATGTAAGAAGAGACAAGGATGTGACTCTACTTTGTGTACAACCAGAGACATGAAAAATTGTGCTCTATATGTGTAATATGAATTGTAATGCACTCTGTTGTCATATATAACAAGTCAAAATTAAAAAAAAACAGATCCCTTAATGTTGATTTGTTCAGTTTCATTTTTGAAAAAAAGATATTGATATTGTGATTATAAAATTTCTGTGTTCATTTCAGCAATTTGTTAACATATGTAGAAGTATAAATCAGGGGGAAAATCATTTGCAACTTCTTCAACCAGAGATAAATATGGTCAAAAAAAAAAAAAAAAGAAGTGTTCCATGACTTGTTTAATTAAATGAAAAAATTTAAGTATGATGTATGATTAGGTCTGAGTGCTTCAAGATACAAGGGCAAATCCATCTTAAAAAACTGGACTGACTGATGTCTGTAAACCCAGCCACTTCACTGAGGCAGGAGGATCGCAAGTTTGAAGACAGCCTGAGCCACTTAGCAAGACCCTGTCTCACAGTTACATTCCTGAATGAAACTCAGAGGAAGAATCCTCTTTGCTTCAGTCCCTAGTACCTCTACCACCACCACCATAACAACAAAGGATATTTGTATTATGTTTTACTTTGATTCTATTTAAATGCTGTTATAAATTTTGGCTAATATAGAGCACATGTGATAGGAATACAAATTTTTTTTTATAAAGAAGGATTTTTATTTTTTAATATTTTATTTATTTATTTATTTTTATTTTTATATGACAGAGAAATGCATTACAATTCTTATTACACATATAGGGCACAATTTTTCTTATCTCTGGTTGTATACAAAGTATATTCACACCAATTTGTGTCTTCATACATGTACTTTGGATAATAATGATCATGACGTTCCACCATCATTTCTAACCTCATGCCCCCTCCCTTCCCCTCCAACAACACAAAATTATTTTGTATTTAAATTTCAACTATATCTACTTTTTTTCTAGAACATCTAAATATATTGCTGTTTGAGTTGGCACAAAGGTTATACAAAGCTCTTTCAAAAGTTGACATATCGTTTTACACATCATTGAAAGGAGAGAAAATGAAAACTGTAGAAAATAATTTGCCATCCTGTCATCATGATCAACCTGCAAAACTTGTCATGGTTAAAAAGGAAGGTCCAAATAAGGTATTGTTCCTCCACACACCTAATACTTGTCTTATGCATAATTGGGTAACTGTTGCTTTATGGCAAGCTTGAAGAATGAGACTTGATTTAGGAGCCTTCTGTTTGAGCATTAGGAACTAATAATAGAGTAAACTCAGTTTTTATGAAAAGAATGAGCTGTATTCTGGAACACAAAAATATGAGTTAAGATTAACTTTCAAATTACTTTGGAACTCACCTCATAGTAATGAACAGAGAGATAACATGAAAGAAAATTTTTTATATTACTGTAATTGATAAACTGGAAGGATATGCCCAAGATACAGTGATACCACTGAGAAGGAGAATATGTTCCACATGAGGGTTTAGAAGAATGCAGGAATGGGCCTGAAAAAAATGAAGGTTGTCTGGCACATTGGCTAATGCCATCCTTGGGACACTGGGTGGGAGGATCAAAAGCTCAAGGCCAGCTTCTGCAACTTAGCAAAACTTTGCCTCAAAACAAACAAACAAACAACCAAAAAGCAAATAAATAGGGCTGGGGTGTGGTTCAGTGGTAAAATACCCCTGGGTTCAATTCACAGTATTTCTGCCCTTAAAATAAAAATAAATAAATAAATAAAAATTTAAAAAAGAAAGAATTGAAAGCTGTAAGCCTTTGTAATCCTAACAACACCAGAAGAATAGAAAATCAGACTGACCTGATAACATACCATGGAAAAAGTCAGGTTAGTAAAATGTGTATTGGTTGATAGCTTGTACTCATTTGCAAGACTGCTTTCTTAACCTATTATTTTTTCTTAACCTGTTTGCAAATCCTATTTCATTAATTATGTAAAGTTGATTTTAAATTTAGTTACCAAAAGCAAGAATTCATAACTAATATCATAGCCATAGAGAATGAAATATCATATAGTTACTAAAATCTTTGTTTTCTTTTCAAGATTATTTCATGACATGCTTATACTATATTGTTGGGTATAATGATTAGATTACAGAATAGAAAATGTGTCATCTAAGTTTTTTTTAAAAAAGACCACTATATACATTTATGTGTCTGTGTAAGTGAGGAAAAAGCTGGAAAAGAAATGCAGAGATATTGCTTGTTATTCTTTCTGGATAGATTTCAAATTGTCTATAATGAACACTTTATCAAAGAAATAATAAATTTTAATTTATTGTTAATTTCAAATAAGTTTTCATTCTCAGAATAATATAATCTTTTTCTCTTTTTGATAAACAGAAAACATGGAAAAGTACATGGTTTTAAGTTTTATCATATTGTTTAAATTATTAATAAAATTAAATTGTATTGTGACTTTGTAGAGTATATTAGTAAGGCCAAGCAGTCTTCATAAGTATTGACAAGCATAATTTAAAAAAATAAAAATAAAAATATCTTTATTACTAAATTTTATTTTATTTTATTTTTTTTTTTTTTTAGAGAGAGTGAGAGAGAGAGGGGGACAGAGAGAGAAAGAGAGAATTTTAACATTTATTTATTTTTTCTAGGTTCTCGGCAAACACAACATCTTTGTTGGTATGTGGTACGACTGAGGATCGAACTCGGGCCGCACGCATGCTAGGCGAGCACGCTACCGCTTGAGCCACATCCCCAGCCCATTACTAAATTTTAATATCTTCTTTTTTCTCCTTTCTTTCTTTCTTTTTTTTTTAAGTGTTGTGCTTTGAACCCAGGACCTCATGCATGCTAGGCAAGTACTCCTCCACTAAGTTATACTCCTAGCCCTAAATTTTAATGTATTTTTTCCTCCTTAGGGTCGTCTCTTTTATACATGTGATAGACCCAAAGCGGATCAATGTAAATTTTTCAAGTGGCTTGAGGAAGTAACTCCTGGATGGTTAACACAGGAAGAGTCTCAACCCAGCATGGTTTTAAATGATATTAAGAGTATTGCCTTGTATTTAAGAAGTCAAAAGATACCACTCTATGAGGAATGCCATCTTTTGGTGAGGTATGTTTCATGGTACCAAATAATTGCCTGTAATTACTATCAGAAAATAATATACATTAATAAATATGTAATATATAAATATATATTAATAAATAATATAAATCAGAAGATAGCAACCCTCACAGGATTATCAACAGCTTTAAAAGATATTGAGATGGAAAAGTATCTAACAGAGAATACTTTAGTTTCTATAAGTTTAAAATGAAAGGAGTCTTTAAGGTTATTTTAACCCTCTCTAAATATCAAGCAGTTTCAGAAATATCAGAATAACTGGAAGGAGGCTATTTTTCTAACCATTTTTATGCATAGTTGGGGCTGTTCTTCACAATCTCAGGGGACTCTGTTGAACAAACCATAGGAATAATTTTTAGTAGTGCCAGATAATAATTTTTCACAATCTTGAACTGTATAGCCTGTAAGATGATAGAATGGTACATTTTAGAAGCATGTCTTGTATAGAAGTAGGATTACTTAAAAAGTATAAATGCCATATGCATGGTAACTTAATAATAATTTATTGGGAATTTTTAGATGCTAGGTTTTCTTCTAAGTATTTTGTCTTATTCCATTTAATCATCACAGTAACCTATAAGATATGGAGATAGTGGAGACAAGCATTAGTTTTATTTTACTGTGATAGAAATTGATATTCTCTATTTTTTAGATACTTTTTCCTATCTTCATCTTTTTAAAACTGATGATAGGGACTAGGGATTAGTTCGGTGGCAGAGTGCTTGCCTAGAATGCTTGTACAAGGTTCTGGGTTTGATCCCCAGCACTGTAATCAGTCCAATCAATTGATGACAATTCTGTGATATTGCTGTTTTCTTTCTTTATGGAATATATTTATTTTTCATATGCATGTATGAAAGTATGTAAATGCACAGAACTTTGGTCCTTTCCTTTTTATATTGTGTTTTAAAAAAGATTTAAAAATTTTTTAATGTTCAAATTTATTTTTATTTTTATTCGTTTTTTCAGGAAAGGGTTTGATTTTCAGAGAAAACAGTATGGCAAACTAAAAAAGTTTACTGCTGTAAATCCTGAATTTTATAGTGAACAGAAAAGCAAACTTTATCTTAAATTGAGTCGGAAAGAAGGTTCTTCGGTTTATAGCAAAGGTAAGTTGGTCTGATCATGGTGATGATGCATTTACAAATAGCAGAATATCTCTGTAAATTCCCTCCCCTCTCTCCTGGGGATTAAACCCAGAAGCCCTCTACTACTAAGCTATATTTCAAGTGCTTATTTATTTACTTTAAAATTTTTGTTAAAAACTTTTTATTGGTACTTAATGATTATACATAATAACAGGATTCATTGTGATATAATTATACATGCCTAAGGCATGTATAGTTGAAATCTTCAATGGTTCACGTTCTTCTTGCTATTTTCTTACTTTTTGCATTTCATATATTAGGCTTATTTTATTAGGTGCACATATGTTTTAAGTTACTCTTGTCTTCTTGATAAATTGAAATTTTATTATCATATAGAGACCCTCTACAACTTTAATATCTTTTTCTTAAAATGCATTTATTAATATAGACATGCCAGGTATGTTTTTGCTAATATGTACTTGATAAATCTTTTTTGAACACCTTTGTGTGTTCTCATAGGTATGTTCCTTATAAACACTGTAGTGTCAATTATAAAAAATTTGACCTGTAAACAGAACAAGCCCAAATAGTTAGATTTAAATTATAATAATTGATACATTTGTATATGTTTCTACAATCTTAAATTATTCGTTTATCCCACTCTTTCTTTGCTCTTTTAAATCCTTTTTTGCTGTTTTAAAAAGTGATAGTTAATCTTTCCTTCAGTAAAACAACTTCTTAGAAAACATTCACAATCCTTTGTTCTTCTCTAGATCCTCTCCTTCACTTTCTATCTTCCTTTTTCCTCAGGGTGACATTATTTAGACTAGTGATATTTGGAATATCATCTACAGCTGGTTCCAGTCCACAAACTTACTAGTTTTCAACAGAGGGGAAACAGCTACTTCAGTAGTAAATCACTTATGTCATTAGGCAAACTTGTTTAGTTATTTTGTCTTATTTATTGCAAGACTTTCTCAGTGAAGAAAAATTATGTTGATGCTATGGTTTAGATGTGAGGTGTTCCTCAAAAGCTCACATGTGAGACAATGCAAGAAGGTTCAGAGGAAAAATGATTGGCTTGTAAGAGTCTTAACCCAATCAGTGATTTAATCCTTTGATAGGGATTGACTGGTAACTGAAGTGGTAGGGTGTGGCTGGTGAGTAGAGTTTCTCTCTGCTTTCTGATCTCCATATGAGCCACTTTCCTCTGCCATATTCTCCCTTCATGATGTTCAGCCTCAACTTGAGCTCCAGGGAATGGAGCGGGCTTTCTATGGACTAAGACTTCTGAAACCTTGAACCCTCAAATAAACTTTTCCTCCTCTGCAATTTTGCTGATCAGATTCTTTAGTCACAGCAGTGAAAAAGCTGACTAAAACAGTTTTGTTGAATTACATTCTAGCACAAGTTACTTATGGCATACAATTAGGAACCATTCAGGTCAGGCTACTTTGAGTAGTGCTAATGTAACTTTGGAGTTAGTATGGATCTATTTACTATCTATCTTTCTCCGGCTACTTTTTATAAAGTTCTAACTTTTGACTGGGGATATAGCTCAGAGGCAGAGTACTTGCCTACCATTGGCAAATTCCTGAGTTTTAATTCCAGCACTGCAAGAAATAAAATAATGGAATAAAATTCTAGGCTCTGAGTTTTTTTCCCTTAAATACTTGTGACCTACAAAAACTACAATTTCATATGTTTTAACCTAGTAATTATGTACTTGGTTGTCTTCTTGAATCCATTGTTACTGTTGAAAACTCTGAGGGTACTTTGATTCTTTCTTTCCGTTATTTGTTCTTTTGGGGTGGAAACTTTAAAATTTTATCTATGATTTTACCTTTTTTCCTGATAATTGTGTCTAAATGTGGATTTTTCATTTTTTTTTTCTTCTCTTGGCCACACTATAAGACTTTTAACTCTGAAGTCCTTTATCATTTTTGTAATTCTGGAAAATTGATCTTTATTATTTCTTCAAATAATATTCCTTCTTTGTATGTCTTTTATTATTCAGATGTTAGCACCTCTGAATTTATCCTCTAGCTTGCTTAACTTTTATATTTTCTTTTTTTTTAATAAGATGAGCCAGGGTCATCTTGTAGTTACAGATGGTAAAGACACCCACATACACACCAGCACAGTGTTAGGGAGATAATGTCAGAAGATCACAAGAGTGACTGAAAGGGTTCTATTTTTTTTTTTTTTAAGAGAGAGAGAGAGAGAGAGAGAGAGAGAGAGAGAGAATTTTAATATTTATTTTTTAGTTTTCGGCAGACACAACATCTTTGTTTTTGTATGTGGTGCTGAGGATTGAACCCGGGCCGCACGCATGCCAGGCGAGCGCGCTACCACTTGAGCCACATCCCCAGCCCCAACTTTTATATTTTCTGTGTTTTAGTTTTTCCTTCCTTCTGGGAGAATCCTCAATAAATCCTCAAAAAGGCTTTCTTTTTTTTTTCTTTTCTTTTTTTTTTTTATTTAAAGAGAGAATGAGAGTTGTGTGTGTGGGGGAGAGACAGAGAGAGAGAGAGAGAGAGAGAGAATTTTAATATTTATTTTTTAGTTTTCGGCGGACACATCTTTGTTTGTATGTGGTGCTGAGGATCAAGCTACCACTTGAGCCACATCCCCAGCCCAATAAGGCTTTCTTTTAAAAATTTTTAATGATATACTTTAACCTAAATATATCCAAAGCAATATCATTTCAATGTGTAATTAATATAAACATTATGAGCTATTTTATGCTATTTTATTTTTTCATACTGCTTTTCTTTCTGGAAATTCATATGAGGGAAGACCAATCCCAAACTTGTCAGCTTCAGAGTTCCAGAAATCGGGGGTGCAGTTGAACTATAGTGTGGAGAGCCCTAGCCACCAGAAAACCACAGTCACTCATGAAATAACCCATAAGGTCAAGTGTAAACGGTTTGGTTCAAGGGAAAAGCAACATTAAATAGAATAATATTTTTGTATTACAAAATTCTTTAGCCCTCAGAGTTTGGAGAAATTGAGGTGGGATGGAAACTGCCCTGTGATCAGTTAGTTACCACCAGTTTTTGTCTATTCATTACAGCACAGCACAGTGCTTTTGTTGTTGCCCTGATTTTTCAGAGTATATTAGTCAACTTTCTATCACTGTAGTGAAATACCTGAGAAAATTGACTTATAAAGAGAAATGATTTATTTTGTCTCATTGTTTTGGCAGTTCCAGTCTGTGTTCAAGTGGCTTCATTGTTTTGGGCCTCTAACAAGACAGCATATCAAGGCAGGAGCACACAGAAAAATAAACTACTGACCTCCTGAGCCAGGGGAAAAAAAAAAAAAGAATAGATGAATCCTGTTGTCAAAATCTCTTTTAGGAGCATGCTCCCAATGACCTAACGATTTTCCACTAGGTCCTACCTCTCAAAGGTTCCACTGCTTCCCAGTAGTACCACCCTGGCAACTAAGCCTTTAAACACATAGACCTTTGGGGAATATTCAGTATCCAAACTATAGCACAGAGGATTTCTAGAGCAGAAATGTGAAATAACTTATGGATAGCGAGGTACTATTTGTTCCAGGGCATTGGAGCCTGGGGAGAAGGCCAGTGGGAAGTAAGAACAGAATCTTAGGCTGGAGTTGTAACTCAGTGGTAGAGCACTTGCCTGGCGTGCACAAAGCCCAGGGTTTCATCCAGCACCAACCACACACACACCAAAAAAAGGAGGAGGAGTAAGTGGAAGGGGACAGAATCATCAATGATACACTCTAGGCACTCCAGTTCAAAACAACATTCCAGCTCCAGCGGGTTTCTCTACTTCTCTCTCTATTCCCTGCGGGAAGGGAGCCAGCAATCATACTAGTTCAGACTCATTTTTTGCCCCCATTTTAAAAATTTGTTCTTTTTAGATATACATGATAAATGTATTTTTAACATACATGCATGGAGTATAATTTATTCTAATTAGGATCCCATTTTGTAGTTAGTTCAGCCTCTTGATTAGAAACAGAATTAGGACTCCCCTAAAGTAGTTTCTATGATCTGAATGTGTTCCCCTCACAAATTAATATATTGAAACTTAAGTCCCATGAAAATTGTAGAATTTGTTTTTTTTTAAATTTTTTTTATTGGGCATTTTTTACATGTTTTGAATTGTGTTACTAATTAAGTAAGCAAAAAATTTGTAATGTATACACATTAGGAAACTTGTGCAGAAACATTATGATTTTATTTTTTAAATGCATATTATATGTAATGAAGAGGTTGGATTTTTTTAGAAATTGAACATTTGACATGGTTTTCAAAAAAATTACATAAACATATACAATGAAAAAATCAAGTATAAAGAAATATGTGATTAAAAAGTATAAGTCTTTCTGTAATTCTTACCTTTTTCTCTTCCCTTTGAAAATGCATGTGATTAAATAATTTAATTACTATTTAGATATATGAAGTCTTGGGGTTTTCTTTAATCTTTGTAACTATACTATTCTTCACTTTAATTCTCCCTTTCTATTTACAACAGAGACTTTTTTCCTCCGTACTAAGGATTGAACCTAAAGGCTCTTTACCACTGAGCTACATCCTCAGCTTTTTTTATTTTTTCCAGCCCTTTTTATTTTTTATTTTGAGACAGGGTCTTAATAAGTTGCCGGGGCCATCTTTGATTATCTTGTCTCAGCTTCCTGAGTTGCTGGGATTACTGGTGTACACCACTATGCTTGGCTGTAGCAGAGAAAACTTAAGATGAATTTATCTGGTAGATTTTTTTTTTTGTGTGTGTGTGTGTGTATGGTGCTGGAGATAGAACCCTGGGCCCTGTGCATGCAAGCCAAGCACTCTGCTAATTGAGCTATATGCCCAACCCCTCATCTGGTAGAAATTTTTCAGTAATTTTCTTTTTTTTTTAAGTATTTATTTTTTAGGTGTAGATGGACACAACACAATGCCTTTATTTTTATGTGGTGCTGAGGATCTAACTAGGGTCCCGCCCATGCTAGACGAGCACTCTACTGCTGAAGCCAGCCCTTCAATAATTTTCAAACTAGTTTTAGAAGTAAAATTTTAGTTATTGTTTAAAGTACACCATTCAAGATTTCCACACCTTTCTCCTTCTTTATTCCCTTTCTCTTCCCCTGAGCCTAGCCAGACTCCCTTGCTGATTGCTAGATAGTTGCAAAAGATGAAGAAGTTCAGATGTCCTGAAAGAGGGCTTGTCAGTGGAAATGGGATGGTATATTGATTGCTAATTTGTGGTTATTTTGGGGCTCCCTGGAACTGCTAATAACCTTACTTACTGATCTGATCTTTAGCACTGTTCCACTGCTAGAGGTTTTGTTAGCCTGAATTAAGTCTAGGACTACCTTTTTTTTTTTTTTTTTTTTTTGTAGCATATAAGGTAGTTTCTATGATCTAAATATGCCCCCCCACACAAAAATTGTTGAACATTCCTAATCTGAAAAACTAAAATCCAAAGTTCTCCAAAGACCTCAATTTTTTGAGTGCTGATGTGACAGAAGTGGAAAATTCCATACTATAAAATTTTGTTACATACAAAAGATTATTAAAAAATTATAAAATTGCTTTCTGTCTGTATGTACAGATATATATGAAACATAAATGAATTTTATGCATAGACTTAGGACCCATCCCTAAGATATCTCATAAGTTATATGCAAATAGTCCCCAGTCTGAAAAAAAAATCCAAAATCTGAAACAGTTCTGGTCTCAAGTATTTTAGATAAGGAATATTCAACCCGTATTAAGAGGTAGGACCTAGGGCTGTGGGTGTAGCTCAGTGGCAGAGCACTTGCCCAGCATGTGCCATAACCTAGGTTCATACCCTACACCAAGGAAAATTAAAAAAAGAGGTAGGACCTTTAGAAAGTGATTAAGTCATGAATGCTTTATATTCTTAATGGGATTAGTGGCCTTGTAAAACAAGTTGAAAGAAATATCCCAGGGGTTGGGATTGTGGCTCAGTGGTGGCAAGAGTGCTTGCGTAGTATGCAGGGACACTGGGTTCGATCCTCAGCACCACATAATTGTAAAATAAAGATGTTATGTCCACTTAAAACTAAAAAAATAAAAAAGAAATATCCTAGTCCCTTTGGTCCCTTCTGCCATCTGAGTACATGGCCTTCTGCTCCTTCTACCATGTGAGGATACTGCAACAAGCACCATCTATGAAGCAAAGAACAATCAATCTAAGGTATTTGTCCAATGGGCAAGGATTTTTTGGGTAAGAACTCAAAAGCATGGACATCCAAAAAAAATAGACAAAATGTATTATGTTGAACTAGAATCTTCTATATAGCAAAGGAAACAATCAAAAGAATGAAGAGAAACCCTATAGTATGGGAGAAAATATTTGCAAACCATATATCTGATGAGGAATTAACATCCAAAATATATAAGGAACTTGAACAACTCAGTAAGAAAACAAATATATATGTCTATACCATGGAATATACATCAGTCTTGAAAAAGAAGGAAATTCTAATATTTGTGATAGCATATATGAACTTGGAGGGCTTTATGCTAGGTGAAATAAGCAGACACAAATTTGGCAATGTTATATATGAATCTTAAACAATTGAATTTAGCCGGGTGTAGTGGCACATGTCTGTAATCCCAGCAACTCAAGAGGCTGAGGCAGGAGGATCACAAGTTCAAACCTAGCCTCAGCAACTTAGCAAGGCCTTAAGCAACTCAGTAGACCCTGTATCTAATGAAATATTAAAAAGGGCTGGGGATGTGGCTTGGTGGTTAAGCACCCTGGGTTCAATCCCTGGTATAAAAACAAAAACAAAATATATCCCCACCAAAAAAAAAAAAATTGAATTTAGAGAAACAGCTGAATGGTGGTTTCATTCACCATTCAGCTGAAGGATATAGAAAATGGAGAGATGGTAGTCAAAGAGTGCTAACTTACTTATAAGCAAGTTCTAGAGATCTTATATACAGCATGATAACTATAGTTAATAATAGCATATAGTGTATTTAAAATTTGCAAAGGGAATAGATCTTGAGAGTTCTCACTATACACACACAAAAACAGTAACTCTGTCAGTGATGGACATGTTGATTAGTTAGATTGTGGAAATCATTTCACAGGGTATACTTATGTGGAAATATCATGTTGTGCCTGGGGTCATAGCTTGGTGACATAGCATGTGCTTGGCATTTGTGAGGCCCAGGGTTCTTTCCCCAGCAGCCTGATCACCTCAAGAATACATGTCATACAACCTAATTAATTATGTACAATTTTGTGTCACTCAGACCTCAATAAAGCTGGGGGTAAAATGTTTGTTTTTTTAGATGATCTTTGGGTGATTTCAAAAACCCTAGACTTTGAACTGGATACTTTTATTGCATGCAGTGCTTTCTTTGGACCATCATCTCTCAATGAGGTGGAGCTACTGCCCTTGAAAGGTTATTTCCCTTCTAATTGGCCTACTAACAGTAAGTATTACCATGTGTATCTTAATTTATATTTTGAAAGGTTGATAGATATATGATGAACTTTGAGCACTAATGCTAACTAACTGTGTGTGGGATTGTTTGTTTAAAGCCAACAAACTGATGGTGTTTAAAGCTATAGTGGTTTCTCCTATTATATGCAATGAGTTCCTGAAAATGTGTATGAAAATTTAATACATCATTATTTCTGCAGTTCAAGTCCCATAGGGCAAGCAATATAATGAAATCTTGAATCTTCACTTAAGCATTAGGTTAAAGTTGAATTTTACAAGTTTATATTTGACTTTTTAAAAGTACAAACAATAGGCGTACAAATGAGAATTTTTTCAAAGAACTTCTTGCATCAAGTTCTAATCCTTATGGTTTATTTGAAAATATATTTAGTAAACAATTTATTTTCACCTTGGGAAGGTCCTGAAGATTTTTGGTTGAATTGAGCCAGAAGAGTATGATTTTTGCTTTGAGAATATCTTATCTGTTTTTAAAAATTATTAATAAGGCAGGCTACCCACCAAATTTTTTTTGTAATAAAGAAACTTTTAGTAAGTTGAATTCATATTTAGTTCTATGAATCTGTAAACTTATCTGTACATTTTGATCTCTTAATGATTTCTAATAGTTGAATTTGGTTCATAACTGATCCAGACAAAGCATTTAATGACATATTCATATTATTTCATAGATGCTTTTAATTTTGATTTTTCCTTTTTTAACTGAACAAACCTAGTCCAACCAGCATAAATCTAATAAAAAGCTAATAAACGTTTATCCTTCTCATATGGAGATTTTCATATTTGTTGCAGATATTTACTTACCAGTATCAGCATGCTAATTTCCTGTTTTCCATATATTTTAATAAAATAATTAAGAAAGACATGCAAGAGAATATTTTAAAATTACATAAGTACTTCCGTACAGCTCAACTGGTATGCTGATTAAAGAGAACTGCTGGCCATCAAGCAGTGCCTCAGTGCACTAACTCAAAACAGGTGTTCTTATTCATTTACTGATATGCACAACTCTAAATTTGATTTAAGTTATGCAATTTATGTATACTCATAGAAAGAGAATGAGTAGATAGCATAGTAATTCAATGGATAGAAGTTCACAGACCTTTCTGCATGTACTTAAAGGTTTATTTTATGTCATGATTAATTTAGTAGTTGAACTCTGAGGTATAAAGACATTTAATCCAGTTTTTTATGTGTCATTTTATTTTCATCAAGTGTTCATTTTCTCATCTTTTTTATAGCAGTGGTCCATGCATTATTAGTTTGTAATGCCAGCACAGAGCTGACGACTTTGAAAAATATTCAGGACTACTTTAATCCAGCTGCTTTACCTCTAATGCCATATTTGTTAACAATGTAAGTCATCATTTATCTTTGGGTTGTTGGTATTAAAAAATGATAACTGAAAGTGAATATAAAAATATAATAAAAGTACATTATTTAAATTTTACAAATCAAAGTTTAATTATTTTTTAGAATATGAAATTACTGTCATTAATTAGAAGAGAAAGGGGGTAGGGGACACAGTTCAATGATAGAGTACTTTTTTAGCATGCACAAGTCCCTGAGTTCTATCTCCAATACATCCCCCCACACAAATAAACAAAATTTGAAAAATAAAAAGAGAAAGGATAATATGCAAAATTTACCTTTTATTTATTTATTTATGTATTGTGGTTTGGGCTAATAAATGAGTACTGTGAATTTTTTCTCTGTATCAAAGGATAGTATTCTAAAGATCTTTGGAGTGATGATTTAATAATTCATCTATAGTTTGATACTGTATATTATTTGGCATTTATAAGAATTATTTTACAGCTTGAATACAGTGCATATGTCAATACTGATTTTATTCTTTTTTTTGGTACCAAGAATTAAACTCAGGGGTGGTTAAGCACTAAGCTACATCCTCAGCCCTTTTAATTTTTTTTATTTGAGAAGGTATCTCACTGAGTTGCTTAGGGCCTTGCTATTTGTTAAGATTGGCTTTGAACTTGTGATGTTCCTGCCTCAGCCTCCCCAGCCTTTGAGATTATAGGCATGCCCCACCAATTTGACTTGATTTTATTCTTTGTTTTTTAATTTTAATTTTTTTTAATTGTTAATAGATTATTTATTTATTTATATGCAGTGCTGAGGATCAACCCCAGGCCCTCAAGTATATCTTGCAAGCACTCCAGCCCTGATTTTATTCTTAACATTACCTGTTAATTTTTCAAACACCAAGATTCTTTTTAAAAAATGGAAAGTTATAGTGTCCTAAATGCATTCAAATAATAGAAAAAGCCCATTTTTCCAATTTGGGTTGTTATTACTCATTTGGAGTGTTTTGCTTTTCTCATGCCAATGAAATTCTAGGTAATACATATCCTTATGGATTACTATATGTAGTGTGATAATCTGATTTGGATCTTAGAGTAGAATAAGATACTAAAGTTAGGAAACATAAAATGTGAAAGAAGACTGTAGTTTAATAGTAATGAACAAATGTTGGTCTTTTGGTATTGACAAATATATCTTGGCACTGTGAAAAGTTAACATAAGGTGAAGAAGTAGGTGAGGAATATTTAGGAATACTCTGTTATCTTTGGAACTCCAGCAAATAAAAATTCCAAAATAAAAAAATCATATTAAAAATTGCAAGTTTAATTAAGTTTAATTAAATATTATATTTCGTAATATCCTAGTCAAAACAAAAGAGATTTATAGTTAATTTAAAAATATCCTTATGGTTCCATTATTTTTTTGTGCAGTTGAAATGAATTGAATCTTTACAGAAATAGAAATAAAAGCATTTATATATTTTCAGTTTTACCTGAAATAAACACTGTTAATTATCTGATTCTTAACAGTGCTGAGTTTTGGGGAAACATTTTTAATATCTGTATTTGAAATAATTAACTTCCTCATGTTGTTGAAGAGTATATAAAGTAATGTGTAAAATATGTAGACTCACACCACAGATAGGAAATATTGAACAAAGTTTAGTCTTCTTGCACACTCCTCTAAGTTGAGGCTGGTATCCATATGTCCTCCCCACCTTACCCAAAAAATGTTTTCTGTGGTGTTTATGAAATGAAGGCCAGTTGTGAATAAGTCTGTGATTTGTTGCCTTTTTACTAGGTCTCCGTCAACTACAGTTAGCAACAAGAGAGAAAATAAGAGAAAATTTATCCCACCAGCCTTTGCAAAAATCAATACAAAATTTGAACTACTTAGCCTGGGAGAAACATTGCAGTTAGCTAGTGAGTTAATTCAGACACACAAGTTAAACAAGGACCAAGCTACAGCTCTAATTCAGATAGCTCAAATGATGGCATCCCATGAAAGTGTTGAAGAAGGGAAGGAACTGCACACCCATACCCTCCCTATCACAGTCATACATGGTAAGAAGCAAGAAAACAGTCCTAGTAAATGTATTTTAATGTAAACTTATATAAGGTAATCTTTTCGTAATATCCTAGTCAAAACAAGTTTCCAGAATAACTGTGAGTAAAAACTTTTAAACTTGAACCCAGAACCCACTTGAGTAAACTGTTAAATTAGAGCACATCTGACTACCTTGAAACGAAAAATTGGCAGCATATCTGATGAATGGTCAGCATTATTTAGTCATTGCTAAAGTGTCCAGATTGGTCTAGATATCTGTGTATTCCTCTGTTAGACTAGACTTCAACCCTGATCAGCAAAGCTTATATTCCTACTCTGTTTACTCTTTCATCTTCCACAGCAGCTATTCCAGAACTTCGTCATTCTCATAACCCCATCCTTGCCCCTCCTCCATCCCTCTGAAATTGATCTTGCCTCTAAAATAGGAATTAAATTTGTAACAGAAACTTCTTTTAATGTCCTGAGCTCCTTCAATTTATGTCAGTTTAGACTCATTTTTACCCTTTTTTTTGGCTCTGTCCAGGTGAAGGGAGCTTTATTTTCTTCTATTCAGAACTTATACCTTTCTCTGTATTTTGGCTTCTGTGTAGTTCATTTCTCCATAGGTTAGTTCTCTACTTAATCTTCTACTTTCTTACTGTTTATCTTTCCACATCAGAACAATCACTGAGGTGGGTCCCATCTGACTGCTATCCATCCTTCATAATGATTTTCTCCTTCCAGTTTACTTGAATCCACACATTCCAGTCCATCATCAGATTTCCACATGGCCTACTCGGTGGAGGGTAGTCTCTAGAGCTAGAATTCTGCCTTTGGCTCTTTCGTTTATTAGCTATATGATCTTGGACACATCACTTATCTCTTTTTTTTTTTTTTAAAGAGAGAGAGAGAGAGAAGTTTTAATATTTATTTTTTAGTTTTCTGCGGACACAACATCTTTGTTTGTATGTGGTGCTGAGGATCGAACCCAGGCCGCACGCATGCCAGGCGAGCGCGCTACCGCTTGAGCCATCACTTATCTCTTAGCTTTAATTTCCTGCTCTGTAAAATGGAAATGATAACGGCATCTACCTCAGAGGGGTGGGGGATTAAATAACTCAATGTAAGTGAATGCTTAGAACAGTATCTGGCACAATGGAATACACTTAGTAAATTTAGTATTATGTTGGGATTATCTCACACAATTTCCTAATTGATCCACCTTTAGGTTTCCTTTCTCTGTATTTGTTTATTTATTTATTTATTTATTTTTCTAATACTACCGCTGAGCTACATACACAGCCCTTTTTGTTTTTATATTGAGACAGGGTCTGAATAAGTTGCCAGAGTTGACCTTTAACTTGCAATAAATATTCCTGCCTCAGACTCCATTAATTCCAGAGTAGCTGGGATTAAAGGCATGCACCATGATGCCTGGCTCCAAGTAGTTTTTCAAAAACTATCTGAGGGCTGGGGATGTAGCTCAGTGTAGGACACTTGCTAAACATACACACACACACACACACACACACACACACACACACACACACACAGAGACACAGACAATTTGATAAGTCAGTTATTTGCTTAAAATCCTTCAATGACTTCCACTAACCTTTAAGATAAGATTCAGATTTTTCAGTCATAACAGACATATGTTTTATCCTCTTGTGATTTGTCCCTTGCCTCATCTCTTGCCTGTTTGCTATTTATGGAAATTCTAAAAGTTCTTTTACAAAATTTTTAATAGCTACGAACTTTGTTCTAACATCCCCCTCTCCACCAAAGGAGATGTTCTTCTTTCTCTGATCCCATAACAGTGTTACCATATTCTTTTGTATTATCTCTTTATCTGCTTATCCTATTAGGTTGACTGTGGTCTCATTAAAGGTAGAAGTATTTTGTTAATTATTTAGTCATTCCATAGTGGGCAGTCAATTTTTTCAAATAATTAAATAAAGGAGAATGTGACAGATTAATTATTTCTTGTATTTTCAGAAATGTGTTTATCATATCACTTTAATTTTTTCTCTTTCTTTAAAATAATTAGGTGTTTTTGGAGCAGGGAAGAGTTATTTGCTGGCGGTGGTGATTTTGTTCTTTGTACAACTATTTGAAAAGACTGAAGCTCTTACAGTTGCAAATGCAAGGCCATGGAAACTTCTGATTTCTTCTTCCACTAATGTAGCTGTTGACAGAGTACTTCTTGGGTAGGTATGACAAGTGTATTTGAGTAGCTGATGTTTTAGGTTATTGTTGAGAGAGGCAATCCACCAGAGGTCCTGAGTTTCCATGTACTTCCTTGTTGGGTATGCCAAGTACTCAAGGCCATTGTCTTATACCTAGAAGCTAGCATCTGTGCTAAGTAACAAGCTAAACTATTAATTAATAAGTAGGATTGGGCTGGGGATGTGGCTCCAGCGGTAACGCGCTCGCCTGGCATGTGTGGGGCGCTGGGTTCGATCCTCAGCACCACATAAAAATAAAATAAAGATCTTGTGTCCACCGAAAACTGAAAAATAAATATAAAAAAAAATAAGTAGGATAAAATCAAATACCAAACCTGATAATTTTGGCATCAAGATGAGATGGGCCTGGAGGTGTAGCTCAGTGACACAGCACTTGCCTACCAGGTGTGAGGCACTGGGTTCCATTCTTGGCACCACATAAAAATAAATAAATAAATAAGGTATTGTGTCCATCTATAACTTAAAAAAATAAAAAAGATGGGATATTCTTTTAAAAATTCAGTTTCAATTAAGAACACGCAGGGCTACATTGTATTGCTGGGGAGGTAATCCACCATGGGCATTTCTCAGGGTAGTCTTTATAGCAAGCAGCTTTAACTGATGAGTTAATATCATTCTTTAGGACTAAGAACTTGCCTACTACTTGTTTTTAAAAATAGTGGATCTCCCATCTCAGTGTTCTTGTCCTCTAACTCAATCCACTGCATGTGCAGTTATCCATGGGGATACTCTTCATCTTCCTATGAAACTTGGGGACAAAGGGATTCAAATACTATGATATCCACATTGCTTTCTGTGCCATGGGTAAAAGTCCTTTCTGACCCATGAATCTTGGGTCTGTTACCTTAGAAGTAGACTAAAATCTCAGAACCAACAGTCTGGGATTCAATAATATCTTATTCATCTGCCTTAAAATATACACTATTAACAAAGCTGAACAGTTTAAGTAGATTATGTTTTTAATTTCAGTGAGAGGGATCCAAAGAATACAATAGCAGTCTATTCTGCAGATATCAAATTTTTGTGATTGCATAAGATTTTAAAAATGCAAAGAAAATTACACAGAATATTCTACATTTTTAATTTTTCACCAAAAAACTTTGTCATTTTATGAGTTTTAATAGGAGAAATAATCCATTATTTACAAGTCTAGTCTTCTTAAAAATTAACTTTGTTTTCTCTCTGTTTTTATGGTACTATGGATTGAACACAGAGCCTCAAGCATGCTGCTAGACAAGCGTTATTCCACTGATCTACATCCTGAGCCCTAAAAATTTAACTTTTATAATCACATAAATTAATGCTATGGTTAAAATATGCAGATTTTGTAGTTTATATTTTGTTACATTTCTTCAAAATTTTTTTTATACATGTATACTTTCTAAATGTGGGATCTAACAATATGCAGTGTTCTGTGTCTTACTTTTTTTATTTAAAAGTTATTTCTCTGTGGCATTACATCTTAGAAAACATAATTTTTAATAATTCTATTACATTCAGTGATTTTCTTGTACCATTTAAACAATTTTGATCAGTAAGTTCTTTCCAAATTTTTACCATTATAAATTATATTGTGGCAATGATCCTTCAATATAAATCTTTATCATATTCTGATTCTTTCCTTAGGAAACAAGCCTAAGCCAAGAATAAAAGATGGGAACATATTTAAATTTTTAAATAAATTTTGCAAAATTGCCCTTCAGAAAAGTTCTACCATTGTGTAGATTTATGAGAAATTTAAGAGTAGCTGAGTATGACATTGTTTGGTCTAAGATACTGAGAAGTTATCTGGGGACTAAACAGGAAAGAACATTACATTGCTAAACCTACAATGAAAATATCAGAGTAGACTGTTAGAAAACCAAAAAAAAAAAAAAATCAAGAAGTTAGAATGAAGGGTAAGTACTAAATACTAAAAGGAAACACTTAAAAGAGATTCTTTAATGTCTGAGTCTTTAAAAAGGATCTGAGAAATGTAAGTCTGTAATTAGAATTGTTGCCTCAACCACAGATAGGCTGAACCTATGTATCTCTTCACAGTAAGATAACATTTTTGTTGTGCATTTGAACAGACAATATATTTTGTTATTGTAATGGACAGGATAGGACAAAGTTTCTTGAGAAGAAATGAAGAAGTATGGGTAAATACACGTATGTTTTGCCCTGTGGTAGCAGTACATTGAGGATACTGTGCCCTTTATTGTTACAGATTTAACATAAACATGTTAAAAACAATGTAAACTAGTATTTCAGACTGAAAATAGCTGACTTCTTTATAATGAGGACTATGAAAAATTTAAAAAATGATATCTATTTATGTATTGACACTAAATAAATTTCTTCATAATTATTTTTTATCACCTGATTTAATGAAATGTATAAACCAGAGAAATGTTAATGTAACAGGTTATTTCTAATAAATAAGTAAGAGGGACCGGTAGATGAAGGTACCTTCTGCACAAAGCCCTAGTCATGTATAATGTATATAGGGTAAGATCATAGCCTGTGGACATATACAGGCCAGCCTGGTTTGAATCATGGCTGAATTCACTTTTAAATGATGTGGCCTCAGTAAAGTTATTTTAACTTTGAGCTTCATTGTCCTCATCTCTCTTTTTTTTTTTTTTTTTGATAGCAGGGATTGAACCCAGGGGCACTTAACCACTGAACCACGTCCCCAGCCTTTTTTTAATATTTTATTTAGAAATGGGGTCTTGCTGAGTTGCTGAGCCTGGCTCTGAACTCTCAGTCCTCCTGCCTCAGTCTCCCTAGCCACTAGGATTACAGCATCGCTGTGCCCAGCCATTGTCCTAATCTTTAACATGAGATAATGTGTAGAGCAGTAGTGAGTATTAATTGAGATAACATATGTAACAAGGCTCTTCTTATTAAATCTTAATGCTAAATATATGATATCTGTTGCTTTCCATATTACTATATTCAGGGGTAATTTTATTTGTGACAAATACTGACGTTGGTATTTTACAAATATTAAATGAGCCCTCAGCAGAAAATAATAAATATTTTAAAAATTTCTATAAAATGGCACTGGGGATGTAGCTCAGGGGTAAAAACACTTGCCCAGCACGCACAAATCCCTGGGTTTTATCACAATCACTGCAAAAGGGAAAAAAAAAAATATTAACAGAAATCTCTATAAAATGTGTTTTATAAAAGAATTATTTTAACTGTGTAGCATTTACTTGGTTTGACTTTAGTAATTTTACATTAAATTATATAATCCTAAAATATACTGTTATACAAATTAGTTTTAATATAAGTATTATATGAAACCTTGTTTTATATTTCATCTTGTAAATAATATCTATTTTATTTTGTTTCTTTAAAGCCTTCTCAACCTTGGATTTGAAAAGTTTATCAGAGTTGGGAGTGTAAGAAAGATTGCCAAACCAATTTTACCTTATAGGTAAGATGTTAAATTCTGAAAGCCACAGGATATTCAGAGAATTATGATAATTTTAAATAATTCTTACCTTAAATTTGATTTTTAAATAAGAGTGGAAAGCCTTATCTTTTCATTGGTTAGCTTAGAAAGTATAATTAGAAAATCTAACTTAGAATATCAAATCTATATTTTGCTGTTTTGTGATATATGAAAAATGAAATAAAGAGAAGTACTCTTCTTTACTGGGCACTGTGCACACCTGTAATCCCAGTAGCTCAGGAGGCTGAGGCAGAAGGATTACAAGTTCAAAGCCAACCTCAGCAATTTAGCAAGACCTGTCTCAAAATAAAATATATAAAAAAGGGCTGGGGATGTGGCTTAGTGGTTAAGTGCCTCTGGGTTCAATTCCTGGTAGGAAAAAAAAGAGAGAGAGAGAAGTACGTTTTTATGTAATTCTTTTTTTAGCTTGCATGCTGGTTCAGAAAATGAAAATGAACAGTTAAAAGAACTACATGCACTAATGAAAGAAGATCTAACCCCTGTGGAAAGAGTCTATGTAAGAAAAAGTATTGAGCAGCATAAACTGGGGACCAACAAAACCCTGCTGAAGCAGGTAAGGGGAAATAGCTTTAGTTTACTTCTTAATTTATAGACACTACTCAGATTCTCCTAATTTCTGTTAATGGAAGAATATTTTCTTCAGTGAAACACACTGACATGGTAGCTTAGATTCAATTAGGTTTGTATATCTGTAACCTTGGATGCAGTTAACCCAGTGCATATTTTATGTTTGCTACAAAGCAGTCTTCAAATTTGTGCACAGACTCTATTTACTAGGCCTGAGTCATTCTTTCTTCTTCTTCCTATTTGCATATCTTTTTATAAACTTGAACAGGAAAGAGAAGAGTTTTGGAATAGATTCCTGGCATGTTCAATGAAATTGGTTATTCTAGGAGAAGTAAAGAAAAGTTCTGACTATGGGCAAACTATCAAAGTGAAAATTTGTCTTTGATGCTCTCCTAGAAAGCCAAGGCTTTCCAGGGCCTGACTATATCCAAGAATCCAGGAGGCACAGACACTTGCTTCCAGGCACTGGGAGCCAAAATTGGCTACATAGGATTCCAAGCTTTAACAAGGAGCATCATCCTCTTAATCAAGTTCTCATCAGTGTAGCTTGGGCATTAGCTGTTACTCCCCCCAGTAGTAATAGCTTTCTCCTGTGAAAGGAGAACATAGGGAAAAGAAAGGAAACTGGAGAAAAAGAAAACTGTTGGTTTCCTGGACCACACAAACATTGGTCACTTTCTGCAAGACATCCTGCTTTTGAGAACCTGTATTAGATAATTGTTGCTAAAATACTACTTAGTAAATAAAATATAAATATCAATACTTTTTTTGTGTATGTGTGTGGTACTAGGGATTGAGTATCAGTGCAGTTACCCTCTACCCCCCGAGCCACATCCCCATACCTTTTTTTTTTTAATTTCAAGACAGGGTCTCGTTAATTTTCCCACACAGGCCTTGAACTTGATGATCCTCCTTTGTCAGCATCCTGAGTTGCTGGGGTTATGGGACTATGCAAATATGCCCGGCAAAATTAAGACAATAGCTTTTGACCCTACAGGTCAACTGGTGTTATCTCAGCTTTGGTCTCTCATTAGAAAACTGCCCATGGCATGCTTTATTTAGAGGTGGAAGCAGCCCTCAGCCCCAAGGCCTGTTTTTTTGTGCAACCAAAGAAAGCACATTGTCAACAGGTTATATAAGTGAGCTCATGCTTACAAGCAGATGCTTATGAACTTGACTGCATATGCTGAATCAGGGTGCTCATGACCTTGGCTTTACACTAAAAACATAACCTGCTGGAAGACTCCACAAGGGACCCTAACTATAGCCTTCTTGAGTTTGCCCTACAGCATGTTAGATGTTCTCTTGACAGATGGCAGTAGTAAACAGAGGATAGATTAGATCACATTTAAAGCTTCTATTCACATCATATCTGCCAATATTTTATTTCTTATAACAGGTCATATAACCAAGTTCAACCTCAATGAGGTAGGCAAATACATTCTGCCTACCTCTCTAGTGGGAAATACTGCAAAGCCACACAGCAAAGGGTATGGATATGTAAGACGAATCTCATGGGGAGGGAGGGAAATATTGGGAGTAATAACCAGTACACAAGTTTGGGGTCTAAAAATTCTCAGAGGACTTGAGACTAACTTTTTGTGATCTGAATTTTAGGGTTGACTCTGGACTGCTTTCTCTTTAATTCCAGAGGGGCTTAGTTTGTCTATGTTTAGTGAATACAAATTAACCATTTATGTAATCTTCTTACCATTTTATTCCCCCAATATAATAATGATATATAAGAATAACTGCTAATGGTTTCTTTGGTAAAAGTCCAGTTATAATAATATATTGCTCATTTCTATTACCTGTGTACAATGAAAACTATTTTAGAGGAAGTATTTTAAAAATGCTTTGCTAAAATTTCTCAGTCTAATAAAGCAATCAGGCCTGACACATTTCTAAAGTGATATGTCTTTACAATAAAACTAATTTATAAAAATACTTCTTAATTAATTACTACCCCTGGTCAATAACAAAATCTCTTCTATTGTTTGAGTCTCAGTAGTATAATAATAAATTAAAAGATAAAAGTAATACAATTCTTTAAAGAAAAATCATAATTAGGCTTTTTGTATTTATACATGTAATATATATTTGTATATATATTTCATGTATATATTTGTGTGTGTATAAATATATGTTTGTGTGTATGTGTGTGTGTATGTGTGTGTGTGTGTGTATGTGTATATATATATATATTTCCCCCCTTGCCTCCCCCAATGCTAAGGGTTTAACCAGGGCCTTGCTCTGCAATGGATCTACCACTAAGTACATTCCCATCATAGATGTTTCCTAAAATTAAAGCATTAAAAAAGATGCTTCTTGATTTATAAACTTAAGATCCTTATTTTAAAGTTGTTTTTGTTAGGTGTAGTTACAAGAGTTAGACAACAAATGATATTTCAAAGTGGTGTCAAAAGCAATATATGAGGCTTCAAGGATTGAACATTCTAAAAGAACTGAATAAATACTGTGGAATTTCTAATATAAGTATGACTTTAGGATGTCTGTTTTGGGGATTTTTTGTTGTAGTTGTTGGTTTTTGCAGTCCTGGGGCCTTGTGCATGTTATGTAGGTGCTCTACCACTGGTCTACATCCCCAGCCCTTTGTTTCTGTTTTTGACAAAAGAAGGTAAACCTGTTACAGAGCTATTTTGTGTAATGTCATTTATTATTAAGAAAATTAAGTGTTTATATTATTTTCTTGTTTCATAGGCTTTGTGGAAGCAATATGTAATTTGTAAATCATGTTTTTGTAAATCACATTTGTTGAAAGAAGAGATGGTCAGTTTATATGGATTGCCCTTGCTATGAGGAAGTGTAATTATACTTGAGATTATTAGAAGGGAATATGCATAGGGTGTATATATACATATTTTTATACTTGTATACACAAATTTATGTACTCATGTGTGTGCATGTGTACAGCTAATAAGCTATAAGACCAATGGCCACATCATTTAAACAATTCAACAATTTTTCTATTGTTTATGTTTAACTATAGAGATTAAATATTAGATTTTTAGGCTTTTTGCTTGAGAATAATGGCATTCTGCTTAATATTTAAGATTTGCAAGATTCAAATATACTAAAGGTTACAAGTACCTAGTGTGCTTCAAGGTTAAGCAGAGGATATTTTACTAGCATATTCATTGTTCTTTGTGAAGAACTTTGGCCTCTGTTGTCATAATGCATGTTGTATTGTTTAAACTCATCTAGAAGTAAAATACATCATCTTTGATGTTTTTTAAATCATTGATTTTTTTATAATACCTTCCTTCTGGATATCAAACTGGACCATTTATTTGTCCATATTAATGGGCTTTTAGTTAAGTAGCCTATATTCTATGATTTCCATTTTGTATTGGGAATAATAAAAAATGTAGAAATAAAATGATTTTTGATTTTAGCCTACAAGTTCTTTGGTAAATATATTCTCTTATTTTCTTTTAATAGTTGTCAACTAATAGCATTTTGATTTTAATAAAGGTTCGAGTAGTTGGAGTTACCTGTGCAGCCTGCCCATTCCCATGCATGAATGACCTTCAGTTCCCTGTGGTTGTGCTGGATGAGTGTAGTCAAATAACAGAACCAGCCTCTCTCCTTCCCATTGCAAGGTAACGTTTAAAAATTCCAAAAGCACTCACATGTCAAAATTATTTCAAACATTTTCTGAGGGCTGGGGATGTGGCTCAAGTGGTAGTGCGCTCGCCTGACATGCGCACGGCACTGGGTTTGATCCTTAGCACCACATACAAATAAAGATGTTGTGTCTGCCGAAAACTAAAAAATAAACATTAAAAAAATTCTCTCTCTCTCTCAAAAAAAAAATAAAATTCTGAGTTCAAACTCCTACCAAAATTTTGTCAAAATTCCTAGCAATTCAAGTACATAGACATATTTTAAAAAAATAGTACAGAGGCAAACTTTTTTTAAAGTAAATTAAATGCATTAAAATTGTGATAGTGTATAGTTTAAAAATCTGAATCACATAACCCTTACAACCTTGAGAGCCTTAGTGCTAGGATTCTCCTAGGATGTTACAGATTTCTCTACCAGATTAAAAGTTCCTCTTTAGTCATAGTTTGAAACCAATTCCAATGAAGAATATCTTTTAGTTTCCTTACTCAGATATAATTAAATGTTTAGATTTTGAAAATATTTTTTTGGTTATGAAAGAGTATAAAAGTTTATAAAGAAGAACAAGTTGAAAATGAAAATTTGTCTCCTAAAATTTAGAAGACTGAAATTTTCTAAGCTGTCCTAGCCAAGAAAAACATTGTGCTTTTAAAGCATCTTTAGCGGAAGGGGATATAGTCTAAACCACAAAAAAATTAAAAAAATAAAACAAAGCATTTCTTCTTGAGGAGTCCTACAGAGAGTAGAAAAAGTACCAGATTAGGACTCAGTAGGCCTTGCTCAGTCCCCAGTTAATAAGAGAGTAGGGTACCAGCTGTCAGAGTTTGCTTGGGAATTGGGATGTTCCTGAATCATGGGGGTTTTGGTTTTCAAACTATGATAGTCCAGGGCAAACCAGAATGAGTTGGTCACTCTACCCAGGAGCCAGGGATAGAAGAATCATGAGGCCCTGGGTGAGAACAGTGGGGTAATATAGCACCTACTGTATACTGAATACATTATTACTTTATTAAATCTTTATAACAGCCATGCAAGATGTTATTACTGGTAAGGTTAGTGGTAAGAATACTGAAGCATAAAGAGAATAAATAAATCACTATGTCCATAGAATATTATACAGTTAAAATTTGAATAATAGCTTTCTTTATAAAGCTTGGACTCTCCCACTGTATCTTACTCCTATTTAGAAAGACTGCTTCTGAGAGCCTAATTTACCTCACCTCTAAAACAAGCAAAATCAATTATAAGAAAGCTTCTAATTCTAAGAGTTTATGGATTCTAAAATCAGTGTTTTCTATATGTATTCTCTGAAATACTAATTCCATGCAGAGAGAAGGGATATTCCATAGGGTTTATTTGGAAAAAATTAAGTTATGCAAAAGATTCTTTAATGGATAACATTTCAAAGCCTTTAATCTACTTTTTAGCACTATTAGCCTTATCAGGTCTCAATACACATCTTAGGATTTTTATTTTTAAAATACGTTTTGGAAAATCCAATAAATGTTGCCAATATACTCTTTTTCTCATTGCTTAGATTAATTTTTGAAATTCTGTTTTTAAGGTTTAAATGTGAAAAGCTGATTCTTGTTGGAGACCCCAAACAGCTGCCTCCTACTATTCAAGGTTCTGATGCAGTTCATGAAAATGGATTGGAACAAACTCTTTTTGATCGACTTTGTATAATGGTACATGTTGCTAAGTACTTTCAGCATTATCACACATGATTATACATAGTACAACAGAATGGAAATATTAGAAAACCTGGTTCTTTTTCTTAATTAGTTTATAATTGGAGTAGCTTAAAAGTACTTATCGTGACACATGACTAAACCAATTAGGGTTACTTTATGTGAACTGGGCTGGCATGAAATAATAACACACAAAGAAATACCTTTTTCTTTGGATTCTGTGATGGCCCCTCTGACCCAACTCCCACAAAAGAGGCAAGGCAGGGAAGAAAGAAAGAGAATGCGCCTCAAACCCAGGTTTTATTAATGGGGGAGCTAATCCATGGAATATTCTATCCAAAAAAGGGCAAAAGGGTAGGATTACAGCAAACAGGTCAACCCCATCCGGTGACGCCCACTCCCCAAGCTACAACTTTCTTATCCAAGCAGAGGTAAAGTCCGCGTGCATTGCAGGGAGCAATGCCATTCCAGTACCTCTTTACTCAGGATTTAAAGGTGTGTGCATAGCTCCTGTTCAAGGGGGCTCCCCGGACAAGTACTCATCTTAAATATACCTAGAATCCTGTGATTTTAACATGACTTTATAGAAAGGATCTTTTCCCTATGTACTTCAGTAGTGGGTAGTAAGTATATTTCTCTTGCTTTAAAATGTGAAAAACTTTTAATGCTACTGTTATCCATGTGGAGCTCTACTTCATATTTTTAGATACTTAAAAAATAATTAGTATATTTTAAAATGGAGGGGAAATTCAAATGACATAAAAGTAAATAATTCAAATTCAAATAACATAAAAGTGAATAATTCGGTGGTGTTTAGTTGATGCACAATGTTGTACAACCATTACCTCTTTCTAGTTCCAGAACTTTTCCTTGCCTTATTTTAGCAGTTATTTTCCTCCTCTCCTGCCCCCTGGTGATCACCATTCTGCTTTCCGTCTAAATGAATTTGTCTGTGCTGGATTTTTCACATAAATGGAATATGCAATATATGACCTTTTGTGACTGGCTTCTTTTACTCAGCACAATGTCTTCAAGGTTCACCATCTTATAGATCAGGACTATTGTTTTACTTTTTTTCCCTATAGTACATTTGTGTTGTACAAGCATCACCTATCCATTTCCACAACTTGTTTATCATCTCAAACCAAACTTTGTACTTTTTAAGCAATAATTCTCTATTCCCCCTCCCCAACTCTCTAGCTGGTAACCTCTAGTGTACTTTCTGTCTCTGTGAATTTGTCTAATCTAGATGCCTCATGTAAATAAGGCATATATATATACAAACATATGTCCTTTTGTCTTGGACTTATTTACTTAGCATGTTTTCAAGATTCATCCATGTTGTACCATGTGCCAGAATTTCATTCCTTTTTTAAGGCTAAATAACATTCCTTTGTATGTATATTCTACATTTCTTTATAGATATTTGGGTTGGGTTTCCACTTTTTGACTATTGTAAATAATAGTGAACTTTTATTTATATTTTATTTTATTTATATATTTATTTATTTATAGCTACTGTGAACTTTGGTATACAAATATCTGTTTGAATCCCTGCTTTCAGTTCCTCAGTATGTGCCCAGAAGTGTAATTCCTGGGTCATGTGATAATTCTGTTTCACTTTTTGAGTGATTGTCAAGCTGTTTTTCATACCAGCTACATTTCTTTTATGTTCTTGGTAGTAATCACAAAGGTTCCACTTTCTCCACATCCTCTGCAATGCTTGTTATTTTCTATTCACAATAGTCATCCTAATGAGTGTGAAGTAGTATTACATTGTGTTTTCCCAAATGATGGTGATATTTAACATCTTCCATGCATTTATTTGCCATTTATATATCTCTTGAAGAAATGCTTATTCAAGTCCCTTGCCCATGTTTTAATTGGCTTTATTTTTCTTGTTGAATTGTAGGACTTCTTTCTGCATTCTGGATATTAATTCCGTATCAAATATGTGATTTGCAAATATTTTCTCTCATTCTAAAGGTAGTATTTTCACTTTCTCCATAGTATCCTTTGATGAACAGTTCTTAATTTTGATGAAGTCCAATTTATATATATTTTGTGTTGTTTGTGTTTTTGATGTCATAGCCACAAAATTGTTGCCAAATTCAATATCATTAAGATTTCCCCCAATGTTAACTTTCTTTTATTTATATTTAATTTTTCATCTGCATTATCTATGGAACCTTTCTTTTATATCAGAAATTTAATTTCTGTTCCCTTACATTTCAATTTCAAATTGCTTTGAGGTTTCTTTTTCTTTTTTAATAGGAAAAGGAACATAATAAATTTTACATGTTAAGGCACAGAAGTGTGAGACTTCATCATTGAATTTTAAGTTGAGTTGTAGTGACTTTTTTGTGAAAAAATTCTATTTGTTCTTGGCTTCCTTTAGTTAATTAGTTCTTTTTTTAATATTTGTTTTGTAGCTATAGATGGACAAAATATCTTTATTTTTATGTGGTGCTGAGGATTGAACCCAGTGCCTTGTGCATACTAGGTGAGCACTTTACCTCTGAGCCACAACCCCAGCCTCAGTTAATTAGTTCTTTAAAGTTATTGTCTTGAAAACCAATCTATTTCTTTAGTGTTGAAATTTCCCTTTTATTATCTTACTTCTGAGATTGTTTTACTGGATTATATTTGGATTTGATACTAATGTTTAAACACTTATGGACATTTTTCTTCTGTTCCTTGGTTATGCTTTTTCTAAGATGAATTCTGAATGTATCAGCTATGATTTGAATGTGTCCCCCAAAGTTTGTGTGCTGAACATTTGATTTGCAATGTGGAGGTGTTGGAGGGTAGGACCTTTTAGAGATGTTTAGGTCATGAGGGCTGTATCTGAATAAATGGATTAATGCTATTATCATAGGATTGGATTACTAATATAAGGAGTATGGCCCCCTTTGGCACCCTTCACCCCTCACCCTCTTGCCTTCTGTCATGGGAAAATGCATCAAGAAATTGCTCACTGGAATCCCAGTGGCTCAGGAGGCTAAGCTGGAGAATCAAAATTCAAAACCATCCTCAGCAAATTAGCGAGGCCTTAGGTAACTTAGCAAGACTCTGTCTCAAAATAAATAAAAGGGCTGGGGATGTGACTCAGTGGTTGAGTACCCCTGGGTTCAATCCCTGGTAACCCCCCAACACCCCCAAAACTGGTTGCTCACTGGATGCTGTAACTTAAATTTGTATTTTCCGGCCTCCAGAACTATGAGAAGTGAATTTCCATTTATTATAAATTACCCAGTCTCGGATAGTCTGTTATAATAGCACAAAGCCAACAAAGACAGTATTTTGGCGGGGGAGGGAAGCTTTTTCAGATTTATATTCTATATTCTCTGTATTTCTCTGATACCCTGGTGGCAGAAGGGTTTAAAGTTGGATTGAAAGAGAACTAGGTTAAGAATGTGTACTATCTTTTTTTTTTTCTTTTTGGGGGTATTAGAGATTTAATCCAGGTGCACTTTACCCAAGGGCCCTTACAACTAGCTACATCCTGAGCCCTCTTTATTTTTAATTTTTATTTTTTAATTATTTTTAGATATACATGACAGTAGAGTGTATTTGGACATATTATATATACATGGAGTATAACATTCTAATTAGGATCCCATTCTTGTGGTTGTATGTGATATGGAGTTTTACTAGTGGTGTATTCATATACAAACATAGGAAAGTTATATCTGATTCATTTTACCATCTTTTCTATTCCTATCCACCCTCCCTTTCCTTTATTCCCCTTTGTCTAAATCAGTGAATTCCTATTCTCCCCCTGCCCTTAATGTGTGTTAGCATCTAAATATCAGAGAGAACATTTGACTCTGGTGTTTGGGATTGGCTTTTTTTCACTTAGCAGGATAATCTCCAGATCCATCCATTTACTGGCAAAATTGTAAAAACATTCTTTTTTATGGCTGAGTAATATTCCATTGTGTATATATACCACATTTTCTTTATCTGTTCATCTGGGCATCTAGGTTGGTTCCATAGCTTAGCTATTGTGGACTGAGCTTCTACTAAATATTTACATATCAATGTGTCAATGTAATATATCCACATCAATTAATTGCATTAGTGTAGTATGCTGATTTTAAGTTCTTTGGTTTTATACCAAGGAGTGGGATAACTGGGTTAAATGGTGGTTCCATTCCAAGTTTTCTGAGGAATCTCCATACTGCTGTCCAGAGTGGTTGCACCAATTTGCAGTCCCAGCAGCAGTGTATCTTATTTAATAAAAAAATTTTTTTTTGGTATCAGGGATTGAACTCAGGGGCACTCAACCACTGAGCCACATGCTCAGCCTTATTTTGTATTTTATATAGAGACAGGATCTCATTCAGTTGTTTAGTGCCTTGTCAATGCTGAGGCTGACTTTGAACTCCAGAACTTTGTATGGAAGCTATAATCCCTCAGCCTCCCGAGTTGCTGGGATTATAGGTGTGCACCACCATGCCTGGCCAATGTATTTTATTTTGAGACATGCTCTCACTATGTTTCTGAATCTCTTGCTAAATTTCTGAGGTTAACGTTGAATTTATGATCCTCCATCTTACCTCCTCACTCACTGGGATTACAGGCATGAGTCACCACAGCTAGCCATATGTGATGTCTTTATTAGTTTTTTTGTTTGTTTGTTTTTTGTTTTTTGGTACTAGGGATTGAACAAACCTAGGGGCACTTAATCACTAATCCACATCCTGAGCCCTTTTTAATATTTTATTTAGAGACTGGGTCTTACTGAATTTCTTAGGATCTCACTAAGTTGCTAAGGCTGGCTTTGAATTCAAGATCCTCCTGCCTTATCCTTCTGAGCCACTGCACCCAGCTGTCTTTATTAGTGTGCACCACTGCACCCAGCTGTCTTTATTAGTTTATGTGTGCACTCTTGTATCTACGGTTAGTTTCATTAAATACACTGTACTAGAATTCACTCCAAGTGGTTGGATTTTGGGATCTCTTATTTTATTTATTATTTTATTATTATACTTAGGAGCCATTTCCATTATATCACTTCAGCTGAGGTTAGGAATCTCATGGTGCTGAGTTCTCCCCTTTACCCCTGAATCTTTTTTAACTCCTGATGATGAGCACTTTTTTTTAAAAGTTTATGGCATTAGATTAGCCACATACCTTTTTGTGTTGCATAACTCTAAATTTGGTTCTTTATTACTGTTGTTATTTTTATTTATTTTTCTATTATTGTTCCTTTAGATATTAGGGAATGGATTCTGCAAGGCAGTTTTTTTCTTCTTTCCTAATTCGTAATTCCCCTTTACTTTTGTGTTTTAGGTTGCATTGAGTTTTGTTTTTTTTTCCCCCCCGATACTGGGAATTCAACTCAAGGAAGACTTTACCACTGAACTATATCCCCACCCCTTTTTATTTTTTATTTTGAGACAAGATCTTGCTAAATTGCCCAGGCTGGCCTTGAATTTGCTGTCTTTTCTGCCTTAGCCTCTTGAGCCATTGGTATTACAGGTGTATGCCGCCACATTTGACTGCATTTGAATTTTTAGTTGAGTTGTAGTCAGTTTTGTAAAGAACCAAGCTTTCAGTTGTCTTGAGCTTTTAATTATAAGATTCAAAATTTCTATCCTCCTATAAGTGTATGGCTTCTTTTGAACCAGACTTTTTAAAACTTTTTTTAAAAAAATCTTAATTTAAAAATAATTTTCAAATTCTAAAAGTATTTTTGGGGTAGGCACTGGTTACTTAGTTCAGTATTCAATAAGAACCACAAGTATGGAGGCTGTGAAAGCTTCTACTTTGGTCCCTCAATCACTATTTCTCTTTCCCACAGCAATAGTCATCCTTTTTTTATATCTTTCCAGTGATATTTTATAACTGTAGGAGCAAATACATAAATTATTTCCCATTTTGTTTTAAAAAAATGGTAACATATATGTTCTTCTGCTTTTTATTTTTCCACTTATCTGTTGTTAATGCCTTTTAAAATGTGAAGTATATTTTTATTCGGGGAAATTTTAAAAGGGCAAATAAAGAATAGACTGAAAAATGATTTAGTCATCAAGTAGAATAATATAGAAATTTTAAGATGAATGAACTAGATCCATACAGATAATTCTCAAAAATATAATGGATGTTGAAAGAAACAAGGTGCAAAGGGATACTTATTGAAAATGCCATTTATGTGAATTTCAAAAACATGTCAGATGATTATTTATAGACATATACCAGTGTAATACACAACATATAAAAGTGCATGGGAATGCTATAAAACAAATTCAGGATTGGGATCATTTCTGGGGAAAGTGGTAGAGCAAAATAATGTGGGGGGAATTTTGCTATATATGTCATACTTTATTTTTAACCAAAGAGAGTTGTGAAGCAAACATGACCAAAGCTAATAACAAATCTGGTTGCTTGGCACATGGATGTCATATTATTTTATTTACTTTTCTGTATATGTAAACTAGTTCATAATTAAAGTAAAAGAAATAGGTAATATCTAGTATTCGTTATAGGAAGTGTTAAATTGCAAAAAAGCAAAGGTAAAAATAATGCATCTATAATATTTTAGTATTTTTCTCTTTCATCTTTTATGCTAGGGCTATATACAAATATCAAATGTATGTATTTTTACACAGTTGAAACCATATAAAATAAACGTAATTTCTATTCTGCCTTTTTAAATTTTCTACTATACTAAATCATTTCTCCTTATTATTACTAGTTTTGTAACTATCTCTTGTCAAAAATATATAGAATCATTAAATATTAAATTGTGTGGATATTATTCAGTCACTTCTCTAACATTGAACATTTGGTTGCTTCTATTACAAATAATGATCCTTTGAGCATTTTTTTACATAATGATTTTTGCAAAGAGTTTCACATGCCTTCTGATTTGGACTTATCAACGTAGACAGATCTGTGCCCCATAGAGTAATTAGAATTGATTTCTTATGTGTTTTTCCCCCATGGAAGATATTTTGTCCATGTAGTCATCAATATTGTTTTAATTATACAAGTATTATTATTAGAGTTCCTTGTAGGTGTTGGGTATGTTCTAGCAATACTACAGAACTTCTTGCAAATAAAGAATATGATATAGAAGATTGGAAGAGACTTGGATATTATGATGCATTGATGAAATTTGAAACATTTTTGAAGATTCAGATTGAAAAAAGGACTCTACCCACAGAGGAAAGTTAATTAATAAAAAAATTTATTTATAAAATAGCATTTTCTAATTTTTAAAAAGATCTTTTAAAATTGTACTATTAGGTTTATTCCAGCATGTTATGTGCTAAACTTATTAGATAATCATAAGTTGAAGATTTGATGTGTTTGATGTTTTATAATTTTATAGTGTAATAGTTTACCATGAATTTATTTTTTATTTTTCTTCAGTATTAAGGATCAAACCTGAGCCTCACACATTTCTAAACAAGCCCTCTACCACCAAACTAGATCTCCTAGTAACTAACTTCTTTTATATTTTTATCTGTGGTTTGTTGTATCATGATTGTAACTCATCCTCTAAGAATATAATATTTTAAAATGTTTAAATATTATCATTTTTTAAGAGAAAAAATGCTCTGTTTTAATTTGTTTTTCTACATTTAAATTTTTTAGGGTCATAAGCCAATTCTGTTGAGAACCCAGTATCGTTGTCATCCTGCAATCAGTGCTATTGCCAATGATCTATTTTATGAAGGAAACCTCTTGAATGGCATTTCAGAGATAGAGAGGAGCCCTTTATTGGAGTGGCTACCCACCCTGTGTTTTTATAATGTTAAAGGACTGGAACAGGTAAATGACATTAGTGTTGATGGAAGTCAACACGATTTAGTCTCTCCGTTTAATTTTATTGTTGTTTGTAGGTTTACTTGGTCTTTCTGTAGCCTTTCTGGGAAATATAATTTTGGTTCTGTTTCTTATTCCAGATTGAAAGAGATAACAGCTTTCATAATGTGGCAGAAGCTGCTTTTACTCTCAAGTTGATTCAATCATTGATAGCAAGTGGAATCGCCAGCCCTATGATTGGAGTGATAACATTATACAAATCCCAGATGTACAAGGTTTGTGTTACATATTATATTTGTCACGTTAAGCATTATATTTATATATGACAATATTTAATATTACATTTGTAGTCGTTTGGTTTGCTTAAAAAACTTTTGTGACTGTAATTTATATAGTAAAAAAGGAAACATTCTGATTTTTGTTTTCTAGCCTGGCTTTTTTTCTGCATAATTAAATGTAAACCTAACAAGGTTTAATTAAATTCAGTTTACAGCTGTTGGGACAAAATGCAAATAAACAAATTAGAGGGAAGAAAATATGGTGTATGCTTTGTGTTTTGAGACAGATGGGATTGAATCTGTTTTCTAAAATGTTCTCTCATTATTACTACATTTACCAGTAAGTCAAGGGTAGATACTAGATATTAATGTACACCTGAGCCAATTACTTCTAAGTAGATTTTTCTTTTAGTATTCTTTTCTTTTTCATTGTTTGCTTATTTATGAGCTCTAAATTAGCATATCCAAATGAGTTTCCTAGCAATAGATAAGTCATTTTGTTTTGTTTCATAATTAACATTGTCATTTATCTATCATTTTAGAAACTATCTAGCCAAGTCTATGTAAGTCATGAAAGAGAAATGTTAGTTTAATTAAGATGGTGGCTGTGAGTAGGTCTGGAGATTTACCTTTTGCACTGTCTCTGCACTGCATGATTCTTGCCTTCTTTCCTCCACAGCTCTGTCATTTACTCAATGCTGTGGACTTTGACCATCCTAATATTAAAAGTGTGCAGGTATCCACAGTAGATGCTTTCCAGGGCGCTGAAAAGGAGATCATTATTCTTTCCTGTGTAAGGACAAGACAAGTAGGATTCATTGATTCAGAAAAACGAATGAATGTTGCACTGACCAGAGGAAGGAGGCATTTGTTGATTGTGGGAAATTTAGTCTGTTTGAGAAAAAACCGACTATGGGGGCGTGTGATCCAACATTGTGAAGGTAAAATAGAAATGTATTTCTTTCAAGCATTTTGAATTAAAACTGACTCTCGTGGGTTAATGTGTGGGATGGTTTGGGCAGGAATAGCTCTAGATTTGTCATTGTAGGAGAGAACTGGTATGATAATATGGAGACCACTATAAAATAAAGAATAATTGTCTCCTGTTTTGTATCTTTTTAAGGAAGTGAAAATGGATTACAACATGCAAGCCAGTGTGAACCCCACCTAAACAAGCTGCTTAAAGATTATTTTGAAAAACAAGCAGAAGAAAAACGGAGTAAAAAGACTGAAAAAGAAAAATCTAAAGATAAATCTCATTCACAAAAAGACATAATTTAGGAATTTTGTATTTATGTAAATTGATTCATTTTCAAAACTCTTGTAAGAAAAAAAATGTATAGTATCTTAAAAACATGCTAAGTAAATACATCTAAAAATTTACTCTGCAAAAAAAAAAACATGCATTACTTATACTCAAATAAATATTTTGTTTGCAAAATAAATAAATTTTGACAGGGCATAGTGTTGCATGCCTGTAATTCCAGGGCCTTGGGAGGTTGAGGCAGGAGGATCACAAGTTCAAAGCCAGCCTCAGCAACTTATCGATGCCCCAAGCAACTTAGCAAGACCCTGTCTTAAAATAAAATATAAAAAGAACTAATGCTGTAGTTCAATATTTAAGCACCCCTGGCTTCAATCCCTGGTACTAAAAACAAACAAACCAAAAAAAGGAATTTTGCAAGGGGTAGTGGAAGCTTCCTGGGGAGTGCCAGCACACTTCTGTTGGACGCATCTGTACAAATACACCAACACAACCTTTTCTGAACTATTATTGTATTCATCTTTTAGAAATATACCATCCACCATTTTAAAAGCAAAGACATTCACAATTACACTTTTAATAAGTACAAAAGAGAAGGAAGAAATAACACCAAGTTCACAGTTGGAGATGTAAACCAGCTAGCCAGCCTGGTTGAGTAGCTGCTTAATAGGTACCCATTAGATGAATGAATGAATGATGAAAGACTACCTTTGACTCACTTCCTTCTGGTCTTTCCTTTCTGCATTTACTTGCACAGTAGTTATTGGTGTATAAAATATATGTGGATTAAAATTTTTTGTTATAAAAATAACACATTCTCCTTATATAAAATTCACAAAATACAGAAAAGTATTCAAGGGGAAACAAAATTACTTAGAATTTCACTAATCCACTATTCAGAGATAATGATTAACATAATGCTTCAGTCTTTCTATATTTATATTCTCTTCATCTATCTGTATGTATACATGTATATACATATATGTAGTTTTAAGCCCCTTAAGTTCATACTGTTTATTTTTATTTTTTGGTACTGGGGATTGAACTCAGGGGCACTCGATCAGTGAGCCACATCCCCAGCCCTATTTTGTATTTTTATTTAGAGACAGGTTCTCACTGAGTTGCTCAGTGCCTCACCATTGCTGTGGTTGGCTTTGAATTCGTGATTCTCCTGCCTCAGCCCCTGAGCTACTTGGATTATAGGCATGTGCCACTGTGCCTGGTTTCATACTGATTTTTAGACAACATTAACAAAGGAACATTTATATACCCTGGGTGGAAAAAAAAATGGTAAGTGCTTGATTTTAATTAAAATCAAGTATTTGTCTTTACCAATCAAAACAAAACAAAACAAAAAACTTAGTGACCTAAGCCATTCAGTATTAATTTTAAAGATGCAGAAAATTGTTTCCTTGAGTTACTTTACAATAAAAAATTACCTGTCTATTTCCAGGGAACTCTTATGGTAGGGAGAAAAATTAATTCAACAAACAAAACTTGTGCTTTGGCAATTCTCTAAACCTTGTGTCAAATGTGTTGCAGAGTACAGTGAAGTCAAAGATGTAATTCTCAGCAAGTTCTTCCAGTGGGTAAGGAATAGGTGAAAGAAGTATCAGAGCCATGGTTTCCCTTTGAGCTGTACGATCAATGGATATTGAAACTGGATTCCCAAGCTTTGCTGCCCAAACTTCCCCTGTTCTTTATTTCTTTTTCTTTTTTTTTCAATATCTTTATTTTATTTTATTTTTTTATGTGGTGCTGAGAATCGAACCCAGTGCCTCACACATGCTAGGTGAGCACGCTACCACTTGAGCCACATCCCCAGCCCCTGTTCTTTCTTTCTTTTTTTTTTAAAGAAAGAGAGAAATTTTTTTTTAATATTTATTTTTTAGTATTTGGCGGACACAACATCTTTGTCTGTATGTGGTGCTGAGGACCGAACCCGGGCCGCACGCATGCCAGGCAAGCGCGCTACTGCTTGAGCCACATCCCCAGCCCTGTTCTTTTTTTCTTAATTTTGAGTCTCTTCTTGGCCAGCTGGAGTGAGGTGTCAAGATATTGTTTTTCCAACAAGATTGTGTATATGATATATTGTTTTGAGCCTTTGTACATCTGAGGATGAATTTCTGTTAACATATACTTAAAGGGAACTGTCTTAACACTGAGAATACTTTTGGCCTCATTTTTTGTTCATTTGGAGGAGCGTTGAATTTGCATCTGTAACTGTACAGCTGTTTGCACAGTTCATCTAGAACTGCTCAAAGACCAATAAGATTTTTCACCCTTGTGCTGTGCTTTCATTAGTTCCTCCTTCTCCTCTGCCTCTTATTTTGTCAATTTTCCAGAAATTGCAGTTTGTACAACATTTTAGGAACAATTTAGGTCTTGATGGTATAGAGCTGGATTTCTCAACTTTGACACTTTTGCATTTTGGGCCAGACGATTCTTGTAAACATCTGTCCTGTGCCTCACAAGTTATTTAGAAGCATCCCCATCTTCTGCCCTCAAGCTGCTAGTAGCTCCTTACTCCCAAGTTGTGACAATGAAAAAAATGTCTTCAAAAATTGCCAAATATCCTGGTGTAGAGCCGATGGGCCCAGCATTCTAGCTGTCTCAAGAAGCAGCAACTGGGCAGGCACAGCAGTGCATGACTGCAATCCTATCCACTCAGGAAGTGAAAACAGGAAGATCACAAGTTTGAGGCCAGCCTGGGCAACTTTGCAAGACCCTACCTCAAAATAAAAAGATGGGGTTGGGGGGTTGTAGCTTAGGAATAAAGCACCTCAGTTCAAGCCCCATGGAGGGAGGCAAAAGCAACTGCACTTAAATGTATGGCTGCCTTCATGTTTTGGTTGGTATAAACTTTTTTTTTTTTTTAATCCACACAACAGTTAAAAAAGAAGAGCAAAGGATATTTTGATTTGTTTCATTTTTTAAAGTTTTAGATATGCGTGTACCTGCTTTATTTCTGATGGCATTGTACAAGTAGCCCACCAATTGTTTTTAATTCATCCTCCAGGCAGTTCATGTTTACTTCTCTCAACTTGTAACAATAGATTAGCTATAAAGGTCAAATATATTTATATAATGTGTCTTCATTTTTTAAAAAATATGAAATCTTTTTTTTCTTCAATTTTGGGTATTGAATGTAGGGTCTTACACATGGTATGCAAGTGATCTACCACTGAATTACATTCTCAATCCTTTTTTAAAAATTTTATTTTGAATCTGATCTTACTAAGTTGGCCCAAGTTGGTCTTGAACTCATGATCCTTCTGACTCAGCCTCCCAAGTAGGTGGGATCACAGATGTTCACCATCATGCCTAGCTTTCTAAAACCTTTTAAAATGGGAACACATTGAAATCTTTAAAAGAATATCCCACTTAACAATATTCTTCTTGTTTATAACATAAGAAGTTAATACAAATAGGTTGTAGTAGATGGCCAAGAAATCGATAATATACTGTAATTTGTGCTAATGGGTTTTATCTTTTGACTACATATCTATTTTTTTCCCTTTTTCTAATTTGTAGTATAATTATAACAAATCTTTCAGAATTGCTTCTGGCCTAAACCTTTTCATTCTTTCTAGTCCACTTACATAGTCACTATAATAAGCCCTCTTTTGGACTAGGCACTTTAGAAGAAAAAAAGAAGTAATAGTGATATGGGGGCAGGAGTGAGGGAAAAGATGAAAATGGCTTAGTTCCTGTTCCTTTGCCTCCCCCATTCCCTTACCTCATGGCAGAGATTTGTTCTTCAGGCTTCCTTACTCTCTGGGTGGACCTGTCTTATACTGGATATGGTAATGGTGGTTTCAGTTTTCCTCTCTTCCATCCTGCAGAGAGACTAGTAGAATTTGGTTACAGAATGTTACCCCACGGTGTAATGTCTACTGCAGCAGGCCTTGCTTTATACCTAGTGATCAAATCATGCAATGGGATGTTGTCTCATTCCCTGTCCATCAGAACCTAAGCTTTCATTCATTCCTTTTCCCCAGGACTATTACAATAGAAATGAGGTAAGGGATAAAGGTTGCTCATTTCTTCAAACACCCAGTAAGAAGCAGAGGATCTATTGGCTCATCTACTTTATTATTGTTAGAGATTAATAAATCAAAACAATTTTCTAACTGGGTAATGTTGACTATTCCTGAGTTGTCTTTGGTTTATCACGTATTTTGAGTGAAAATGTACTTATCTGAGCCCTGAATATTATTATGTATATTTTTCAAGAAGAAAAAGACCTTAGATTTTGGCATAGAAAAATCCCCCCCGCCAAACCAGGCTAAAACATTCCTTATGTCTTTTGCCCCAAATTCCAAGGTTGGATGTACATAAATTGAATTTTAAGGAGTATCCCATTCAATGAACAATCAAAACATTAAAGTTTCTAATGATTTACAATATATTGAAATAATAAGTCAGTTTTACAATGATAGCCATTAAATAGCTATAAATAAAATCTTGAAACCCTACCATCTTGTGTTCAATAAATAATAGGATTATATAAGAATGTTCTGAGGCTGTTATTTATAGAAAAATTATTAGCTTATGTATCACATATCAAAACTGAAATTTCTAGGCTTTGTTTTAATCTAGTCTTTAATTGCCTTTATATGGGATATATTTTGGGTTTGTTTTTTTCCAAAACCAACAAGTATTTCCTGCAATTCATAATGAATAAAAAAAATTCAGAGAAATTGAAGTGATCCATTTGATCTTCCACAACTAATATGAAGCAAGGCTGGAACCCAGGCTAATCCAACTTGGAGGTGAAGCTACAACTTACCACCTACATTTATCAAAGGGTAATAAACATGGCACCAAAAATCTGACAATCCTCTTTGGCCCCATCAGACTCATGTTCTGATAATTTACCTTGGTTAATTTAAGATTTAATGATTGAGTAACAATTTGTTTGAACAATTCATATGACAAATATTTTTATTAAAGAATAAGCTCTTTGAACATCTACATTTGCTACTGGATCTGGTATGCTACTTAATGCAAGAAAAAGTTATTTTAAAAATTTTATTTTTACTTATATTATTTTAATTTTTTATTTTACAGTGCTAGGGACATCTATTTCAAAATTGGAGTTGCCTTTGAAAAATAATAAAATCTGAGATTAGCTCAGCTTAAAACTTCAAAATAAAACATAATTATTGCTTTTTTATATTTGGACAAAAAAGAATATTTAATTTGGAGTTACAAATGCAAATCCCAAATGCTGCATGTTCTTGACTATAGTTTAAAGACAGCTGTGAAATAGCTTTATACTAATAAGATTTTTTATATTAAATAAGAATGAACTGGAAATTGGTGATTTACTTGGCAGATATTGGATCTTGAAAATGAAATAATTGTTCTAAAAACATTAGATCAACACTGATTTGAAATGCCTGCTTTGTAATTACTTGTGAGTGAAATCTATATTTAGTTTGAGTTGTGCTTTTGGTTTACATTAGTATGAGTTGGTTATAAAGTAGACGAAAAACATAGACCAAATACTTCTGCAAATCTGAGCTCCTTTTGTCCTGAAACACTAGTTAATATTTTTTTAAAACTTTTCTGTTAGTCATTAAGTTATTGCTTTTTCTATTTTACTTTCTAATTAGGTAAATCTGAACAAGTGTGTGTGTGTGTGTGTGTGTGTGTGTGTGTGTGTGTGTGTGTGAGAGAGAGAGAGAGAGAGCGAGAGCGAGCGAGCGAGCACGCGCGGGCAGGGGGAGAGAAAGAAAGCAGGAAGTAGTCAACTTGTAGGCTAAAGAACAAATAGAGAAGACCTCTTAAGTGAAAGTTCAGTACCCAGCCTTTCTTAAGACATAACAAGTACATATTATTGGCTGAATTATGATAATTTGTGACTTGGAATAGAACTATTTCTTTCTTTGGTGCAATTAAAGTCAGTGCATTCATTGAGCATCTATTCTCTAGCTAGTCCTTTGTTAACTAGAGAGCAGGCTGATTCAGTCTTCTATAACAAATGCAGCTTGGTTTATGTGTCTGCTCAGTTATGGAGTGCAGGGCTAGTTATGTACTACCCTATCCTGCCATGGGAGAAGTAAGAAAACTGGGCTCCTTTGCCTTGCCTGCTCTTTTAAAAATGTGCAATTCTAATAAATCAGGAACTAACATACCTTGATGTCCTCAGGGACTTAGATAATTTTGCCTATACAGCCTCAGGTTCCTCAACTTTAGAATCAATGTCAAGCTATGAGGTATGAAGTAAAGTCTAGATTTTTGAAGACCAGTTAAGGGTGTGAGAGGTTAGAAGGGTGGATGTGTATAGAGGGGAGTGACTGGCAGTGAAACCATTTGAGTGGCAAATTCTGAGGTGTGAAAAGGTACCAGGTCTCTCAGGACCATGTTTGTGTCTGTGTGTTTGTGTGTCTGTGTAATCAAATACAGATGACATCTCCCACTGATCTGTGACTCTTTTTAGGTATTATAGGCTCATCCATTATTTGGAATGGATGATGATGATCTCCCTGAGCAAAATCACATGCATACAGGATTAGGGCATCTAGCAAAGTCTAATGAACAGCAAGCAGTCCAGGGAGATTTGCTAAGCCTAGCCATTGTCATATGAGACTTGCTTTTATGTGCCATGCATGCTGCTTAGGCAAGCTAACTAAATATTAGGGACCAAGCACAAGACAGACAACATATTGGAAAAGGAACTACATTTATTTCTTCAGTGCCGATGGCTCTTCAGAATCATATTTTGCATTTATTTATTTATTTATTTTTAAGAGAGAAAGAGAGAATTTAAATATTTATTTTTTAGTTTTCGGCAGACACAACATCTTTGTTTGTATGTGGTGCTGAGGATCGAACCCGGGCAGTACGCATGCCAGGAGAGCGCGCTACCGCTTGAGCCACATCCCCAGCCCCATATTTTGCATTTATATTTTGGGATTGGCACCAGCACCAGAGGTGCTCAGTGTTTGTCCATTGATATAAAAATTTGGGAAGTCCAGATGATCTGTTTTCTTTTTTAAACATTGTGTATCTTCTTTTAGACATTTTTAAGCAAATCATATTGGGCTTATTTTTCTTACCTCCTAATATTTGTTCATACATATGTGCCTAATTTATAACTTGAAGCATAGATGCCTCATTCTGTATTCTGTTCTTATTTATTATATCACATGTGTTTCTTTTCCCTTATTTAATATTATCTGTATATTTTTGAATAAATAATAACTTTCACATTATTCAATAATCACAAGTAACAAAAAGGAATACAGTGAAAACACCCTCCCTACCTCCTGTATACTCTAGTCTCCCAGTTTTCTTTTTTCAGACACAACCAGTGTAATAAAATTCTTAAATTTTTTTTCAGAAATACTTTACTAACACACAGGTAAATGCATATAAATACCTTCAACAAGGTAACCTACTGTGCATAATTTTTGTACCTTATATTCTAGAGCACTATTGAATGTTGTCTACATTTTTTGGAGGGGTACTGGGGATAGAACCCAGGACCACTTTACCACTGAGGAACGTCCCCAGCCCTTTTGGTTTTTTATTTTGAGACAGGGTCTTGCTAAGTTGCTGAGGCTGGCTTCAGACTTGCAATCCTCCTGCCTCAGCCTTCCGAGTTGCTGAGATACGAGGTGTGTGTCACTGTGCCAGTCATATTGTCTACAGTTTTTAAAAATAGATATATCTCAGATTTGTTATCATCATTAATATCTCAACATGCCACTAACCACAGCCTCTCCTTCATTTTTCCTACACGTGCTTTCTGGCTTCATCCTTATCTCTCATCCTCCAACTCCTTACTATTCTGCCAGTTTATCTGCTTGGTTAAGTTTTCCTATCTGCCTGAACATCATCCTGTTTAACCATTTTCAACTACATTGGCATATTGCTGCTTTGCTGAAATTTTTTTTCTAGCTGATAAAGCTAACCATCGATTAGGCCAAACATCTTTTTCCATTTTCGTCCACCTGGGATGCTGGGTGCTCTAGAGAAAATTATACTAATGTGCAGATGGGTGCCACAACACATTTACAATAACTGATCTCACATGTCCCATATGCCCAGAAGTTACATGTTTCTAATAAGCTCTTCCACTCATTGTTTCCAGTCATTCTTCCCACCAGAATGATTTTTCTAACATGCAAATGAGATCACGCTAGAATTTTTTAATGGCACCTCATCATCTATAATTTGTTTCTCAACATGTGACCATTTGTCCACCTGTAATAGAACCACTAAGTTCAAAGTCACTTATCCTAAGACATTTATTTTTGTATTTAAAAATTATTTTTATTGAGGTATCAACAGTAAATATGCCCAATGTATATTTTGCGTATTGTGTGTACATCTCTATAGCCACCACTCCAGTAAAGATATAGAACCAACCCCTCCTCCACCTAAGGTAGTCACTAATTCACTCTCACAATTTTGGATTAGTTTTTGTTGTTGTTGTTTTGTTTTTATATTGGGGATTGAATCCAAAGGTATTTTACCAATGAGCTACATTCCTTCCCGCTCCCCCACCCCAGCCTTTTCTAAAAATTTCGAGACAGGATCTTGCTAAGTTGCTGAGGATGGCTTCTAACTTATGATCCTCCTTCCTCAGCCTGCTGAGTCTCTGAGATTACAGGCATGCACCATCATGACTAGCTATATAATGATTTTCAACCTTACAATCATATTCAAGAGGAAAAAATACTGAAATATTGATTGAAGCTCTTATATGGGAGTGGGAGTGTTTGTGGGGAGAACTGGTCAATCACCAGGCTTCACTTTCAGGTCATTAGGTCAAAAGCGAGATGTCCACTGGGAGCTTTTGTAGGTCTATATCAGGAGGTGCTTTCTCTGGGACCATTTAGTTGTTCTATTGCTATCTATCTATCTATCTATCTATCTATCTATCTATCTATCTATATGGAGAGACTTTCAGGGTGGGGCTAGAAGTCTCACTCTTGTACATGATGACTTGAATGAATGCATATCTTTTGGAAATTGCAAATTGCCTTTATTTTGTTAAGTACAAGTCTGAATGAGAAATACCACATTATTATATTCATTTGTACAATTAGAGGGCCCTTCTAATTTATTAAGTAGTAAGTACTGTTAAGGTTGAACTTAATGAACAATTTAAATAAGAATCAGGCAAAATTCTAATTTTTAAGTTTAATTAAAATCAAATCCATTAGTCAGGGGGGAACATACAGTCTAAGCCAGGAAATCCAATAGAAGAACTTAAGGGAGAACTAATTACAAAGATATTGTGAGAACTGAAAAAGCCAAGCAGAACAATGAAGCAACACAGAGATTAATCAAAGCAAAGCAAAAGAAGGACCTAGAGTTCCAGTTTTGGGTTTGTTGAGTGTGAGCCGCTGGAAGCAATCTGGCAGGAAGGTAGCATGGATTAGTTGTACAGCTGGAGCTAGAACATGAAGAAGATTCAGCCATTACCAGAAACACTGCTCTGAAGCTCAAAGTTGGCATCTACCAACCTCTTGCCTTTCAGTGTCCCTTCATTGCTTCCAACTGGTCAAAGTAAGGAGTCTGGACAATTGTTGTTGTCAGGGAGAATGGGGATAGATTGAGAAAACAAAAGTGTTTTTGTTTTTTTTTAATACACAAAACATTATGCCTAAGTCCAGACATTTAGTTGAATGGGAAAATTCTCTGGAAACTGCAACTATCAAAGTTCATTCATGAAAATAATATCAGTAAACTAAGGGTTATATACTGTCTAATTCTATTCACATGAAAGTATGGATAAAGCAAAATTATAAGTATAGAAAGCAGATCAGTGGTTGCCAGGGATTAGAGGGACTGTTGACAAAGGAGCATGGGGGAATATTTTGAGGTGATAGAACTGTTTTATATCTTGATTGTGGTAGTGGTTGTAATTCTGCAGACAATTGCCCAAACTCCCAGAACGTTACATAAAAACTGGAGCATAAAAATTGAATTATTTTACATAAATTATAACTATATCCATTATTCTTCTAAAAATTCAACTATACTCATTTCCAACATTGTGCCTCTAATGGGGAAATGTTATCTTTGCCTCCTTTTGATTCCATATTCAATCAACTAACCATTTAAATTTTATCTCACATGATGAAAAGATAGAAAGATTGTTATTAGTGTCATTAAACTGATTTACTCCAGAACTCCTTTCTGGTTATACAATCTGCTAGGTATACTGGATGTCCAATCTAGAATTATGAGTGACTACTTAAGATGTTCCTATTTACCTTCTATTACCAGGATTGCCACTTGTGACTATCTAGGAATCAAAACAAGATTGGGACAGAAGCAAAACGATCTCCTTGTCTTTGTTACATTTCATGAGTGTGGGTGTTTGATTCCATTGTGAGGTGACTTAAACAAGTAAAATCTCTTTCTTTTAGGCATACTTATTTGAAAGTAAGCAACAGAGAACTGACACCATCTGGGGATGCAGCGTTCATATCCATATTCCAAGCAGCAGCGTGGAGGGAAAGGGAATATGGCAGGCATAGCCCTTCACTGAAGGACAGAAGTTGCTTATGCCACTTCTATTTGCATCTTACTGGGTTGCACTGACTGCCCCTACCTTCAAAGAAAGTGAGAAATGCAGTCTTTATTCTGGTCAGCCTTGTATGTGCCCAGCTAAAAGTGGGGGGATCCTGTTACTGTAGAAGAAGGAGAAAATGCCTAGTACAGGACCATTAGCAATCTCTTCCATTCTAGTTCATTTTACAGGTATCTGTATTCATCTGTATTCATTCTGCATGGAGATATATATATCATTGAATGTCTTGAAGGACTCAAGGACTTGAATAACCATCAGTTCATAGGGTGGGCCCCAGCTCTGCTGTGGAGATTATGAATCTAAGGACAGTCATTAATGGGAGCTGTTCTCTGTAGTCACTGGAAACATGGAATTTTAGCACCCTGCTTAGATTTATGTTTCTGATCATGTTGGCTTCAAGGAGTACTTTAATCACCCGATACATACATTATTTGTCAACACTTAATGACAGCCAACCAATACTATACAAAGATTCCTTGATATATTCAAAAGAGAAAATTGGTGGGCATATCACATAATACTTGGTGTCATACTAAAGTTACCTAAAATTGAACTTCACAGCAGCAAGTTATATGAAATTTATGTCATGTCTTTAGGCCATTAGAAAATAATATTATCTATCACATCAAGTTGATACTAATTTGGATGGAATTGCCTTTAGGCTTAGTTTGTAGATTTTGTTGTTGAGGTTGTATAAGAAATAAAAACATAAGGAATATATAGCAAGATCTGTTTATACATCTTTATATAACAGCATAATAACAATAGCCACAGTCTACACTGGTGGGGCACAAAAGGGTCTCACTTTTCAGATGGGTAAACACATTACTCCAGGGAAGGCTACAAGGTTGGAATTGTTAAGCCTAGGTACACAGCATGACTAGTCCAGACTGCGATTTCTGTCTTGTCCCCTTAGGATGCTCTTGGGCAAAAATTTCTTTATTTGTGAAAATTGTAATGACAAAAATGTTGCCCCTGAGATTTATGTGAAGAGCAAATGGAATAAGCTACTGTATATAACCTCAAATATAAGGAAAGACTAAGTGGAGGAAATTTTCAAAAGAAATCATCCCTTTAGAGGACAATGATGTTGATATGACACAGGCTTGACACAGTGATAAACGAAGCACTGTCCTATCAATATTAATTGATGAAGGGGAGGAAGAGAAAAAAGTTACCATCCTCATCTCCATAAATACAACTCTGTCCTAAATTTTGGTTGGGTTTTCACCACTTAACAAATTACTGTGATGATTAAAGAAAAGTCACTATGTTCTGTAGTTACAGATGTATTTCTTCTTCCATATCAAATTAGAGAGAAACCCCAATTGCCAGCAAATTGTGATTGAAATTACTATCTAAATATTCTTGGCCAAATGCAAGAAGCCAAGAAATACACTACTGACTTTAGTGAGACTGCATCCATATGTTTTTAGTTTATTATTTCAAAATTTCATGTGACTTATTTCATTTCTATTTTGTGAGGGAGAAAAAAAGCACTTTGAGCTTTTGGGATGGGAGGGAAGGAGAAGGTTGTTATCTCAATGAGACACTGTTTTTAAATTAGCATATTTTGAACAAATGAATTTCTTCCAAGAATTAGTGTATGGAAAAAATATGCATTATTGATGCCCCAGCGTTATGATACATTGAGATACAAAGGAAGATACAGAGGAAAAACCAAAATACCATGTGATTCTTTGGGAATAGATAGCAATTTATTTCGAGAAACTTGTCCTTAGTCCTAAAGCAACTGCCTTACACCTTGTATCACTCATTTCCTGAGAAATCTCATTGGTCTTAAATACAACATAACTCAAATAATTTGAAGGACTTGAGGAGTCATTAGGACAAGGCTAGAAGTCCCAGATTCATGCAAATAACAAAACTCCCTTTTTCTCTAATTTTTAGTGGCACATTGTATTCTTCCCAGTGAGGGGTGGGGAAGAACTGTGTTCTAATTAGGACATTAATAGGAGTTTGGGGGTGGGATAATATTGACATAGAGTTTATTTATTTATTTTTATTCCTTGCCTATTATTTTTTTCAGAAAACGTATAGTGGACTTTTACCATGAAGAACTTTAAAAAAATCTCTTGATTTTCCAGTAAGATCTTGCATTATGAGGTTAGTGTTTTCCTTCCTTCAAGAGAAAATGAACTCTTGAATCCTCAAAAAAATAAAATAAAAAACCCCAGAGAAAAAGAGAATTTGCTGAAAAGAATGCCATTATCCTCTTGCAAATCCTTTCCTTTCTCTGATTCTCAGTCCTGCTGTCTCATGCATGGACAATGACACAACAAACTTTCAGTGTGGTGATTGGTGTTATAAAAATGCATCTAAGAAACTCACAGTGGCCTCCTCTGGGGTAAAGATGGCTCCTGTTGCAGAGAAAGCCCAAAACCTGAAAACACAAGAAAACCAAACTCAGAATTATTTATTCTCTGGATCCTGATTATTTTAAAATAGTAGCTATAAGTGCTACCTTTTCAAGCACAGAAAGAAAGAGGAGCAAAGTTTTATTTATTTTTATTTAAAAAAATTTTTTATCATTGCTAGGTCAGGCCAGAAAGAAAGATTAGACCCAAAAGATTTCCTGTTAGCAAGTATACTTCTTTGAGACATTGGTAAAAATCTTTTCTTTAGAAATCCACCCAAACCCTGCCATTTGGGCTCAACTTTGTAAACAGATGTGATCTATCCAGAAGACAGAAAATAATAGCATAAAGGAACTTTCCTTTCTCTTTTCAGCCCTAGGAATTTTCATTTAATAAAATACTGAAATCAGCACTGTATGTTTCTACCCTCTTTATTGTTTCTGTAAACAATGTTGACATAGTTCAAGACCAAGTTTTAAATGGTTGTTTTAAGATTCCAGTATCCTCTGTGACAATAAATGATCCAAATCCTGGGGCCTTAATTTTAACTGGGGATGAGTTATGGGGAATAATTCACCCAGTTCAGACATCCCTGATCTGTAATTTCCTTCCAATCTTTGAGAAAGATCTGCCCCCTCCCCCCAAAACACCCAAGGTCAGCATTTTAAATACAGTGTCTGATTAAAAATTTAAATTACCACTACCCAATGCCAAAATGATGACCACTATAAATAATTTTGTCTCCAGGATGTGGCTGCTTATATGTCTGTGTAATCATTCAGATATTAATATTATCTAACAAATTGGGCTCATACTAAGCATTACGAAATGCAAAAAAAAAAAAAGAAAAAAAGAAAAAAGAAAAGAAAAACGTATGTCAAATGTGATTTTGAAGTCATCATGACATTTATGTTATGGTATCAATGGCACTAAGGTATACTGACTACAATATTTACTAAAATATTTATTATTCGTTTGTCTCTACTGTTGATAAAAGTGGGCAAGTTGAATTCGTTCTGACTCACAGGTAAAATGCTAACTTACGTCCTTGTATTTACTATCTTTGACCCTTGGGAAAGCACAATAATTTCTCTGACAAAGTTAAGGACAAATACCTTTGGAAAGGAGATGACAATGGGGGGGCAGATAGGAATCTGGGTGCCTCGATACAGGGGTGAGGCCTAAGGCAAGTGAGTTGTGTTCCTCACCGACCCCCACATTTTATACACATGGCACCTAGCTGGGAATAAACATCAAATACAATCCGGAAGAGAATAAAAATGATCCAGGGGAGGAACAAACATTTGAAGATGAATCTGGAAGGAGGCTCAGGGTGCATACATACAACACATACTACTCAGATAAGTTATATGGCCCCTGTTCACGGCCTGGAGCCGGTCTTTTCCCCAGCCTATTGGTTCCTGGCGTCACTTCTAGCAGAACTGCGAAATTCTCAGAAGTCTTGAGGACTAAACCCAGTTGTTCTCAAACTTGGCTGCAATCAGAACCACTAGAGATGTTTTGTGTGTTCCTTTCGGCTCTAAGGCGCTCACAATCGACGCTTTTGAATCTGTAAGTCAGGGAGCAGCTGGGCACTGCGAGTTTGTAACTGGAGCCGCAGGTGAAGGCTGCGGGAGGGAGGGTCTGCGAAGCGCTGCCAAGCCCACCGTGGTGTTTGCTGACTGCGGGCCAAGGAGTTTCCCGGTGGATCCCTGGCCTCGCCGCACCCCGCCAGGGGGCGCCAGGACCTCACTTTACTTAGAAGGCTGGTACCCTCTGGCGCTCCCAGTCCTGGACCCGCGGCACGTCCACAAAACACTCAGGTATGCCAGGAAGGGAGAGCGACCCTCGAAGCGCACCCAGCTGCAAGGGGTGTCTCTTCCAAACCCCTCGCGCTCGGGCTCCCCTGGTCACCCGCCCTAGCGTAAGACCGTGTTTTGTGTTTTGTGTTGAAAGCTGTCTCCGCCCTGGTACTGCTCGAAGGCGTAAATGAGTGAGGGGTGGGAGGGGCGGCGGGGGAAATGCAGAAAAGAGGCGCCCGGGACTGAATACCTTCTTTAAATTACTGCTGACACCTCGGTTCCAGGCCCCTAAAATCTCAATCAACAATCCATTAGAACTCAACAGGAGTAAAACTAAATCCTCGTTTAAGTGTATTTATCCGATCTCCTTTCTCTCTTTCAAATGCTAAATCCATTTCAGCATATGCCCCCTTCTTTCTCTCGCCTTTCTCTCAAGACTGGCAGCCCATACCACTCTTGTAAATATGAAAGATGCTAATCATATGACATATCACGTCTCCGTCGGAGCCGGAATAAAGCCTTCAGATTTGGGATCATTGCCTCCAGACAACAGCTTCATCAGCCGGAAAGTTGGTTTTTTTTTCTCCTTTCCTTCAACTCTCAATCCCTTCTTTGTCTGGAGGAAAATGCAGCCGACTCGAGCCACCCAGGCCATATGGTTCACTCTGTATTTTCTTAGTTGAATTCTGAATTGTTTCTGTGACTTGCGAAGTTTTTTTGGAAGTGCGTATAAAGACATAGAAGAGCTACTTGTGCAAGGAGCGCTGCCCGACGCGCCGCGGCCGCCCCCTCCCGGCCGGGAGACCCAGCCCTAGCTCCTCCGCCCAGGGTAATATCAACAATCGCATTATCACAAGGTTATGACTGACAACCGAGGAGGGCACAGCAGTGTGGTTCGCTGGAAGCGAGTACTGTGAGCCTGGCAAGGCCCCTCGCACCTAGTAGGTGCTTGAGAAATACTGGGCGGGGTGGAAGGGGATTCAAGAAATAACTCGACCTTGGATCGACCTTGAGTGCTCTGCATTCTAAAGGACCTGTGGATCCCTTGGGGCAGGTGTGTGTGTGTGGGGGGGGGGACTGCATCCTTGCCCTCCTCCTGTCTCACTGTATTGAATTACATTCTTTTATTGTCTACATAACACTTCGTTTTCTGGTGTACATAACTTGTTTTTTTCAGTCGATTTATTGGAATGTAAGCTGTATGCGGGTAGTAATCGCGCCTGTGTTGTGTGCAGTGTTTCCGGGGTTGGTACAATACTTGGCACGCACTGGGTGCTCCTTTAAGGGCAGGAAGGTGGGATGAGTCAAAGAATAAGATAAAGTCATAAACTGATATTTCATTCCTGAAAGGTATAGACTAAGAAAGTTTCTCTGTTAAAGATTCGAATTTACCTCAATCTCAGCCCTTTGACGTATCAGTGAGAAACAACAATTCAGTTTATTTCCAGGAAAGAATTCAGTGTTGTTTTTTTGTTTTTGTTTTTAGTGGGGAGAGGAGAGGGGAAAATCAGCTTTCAAGATCTTTATCCATTTCTCTGAATAAGTTTTGTGTTTTCCGGGTTCGGGACAGACCCTGGGAGGGAGCAGGCTGCCAAATTTTCTTTCTCTCTGTCTAACTCCTTACACAAACCCCAAAGGGCCCTTTCACCAAATCATTAAATTCTACAGAGGTGGTCAAGCCCGCACTGCTTTTCATGAAACGGAGAAAGAAAAGGGTCCTTGAAGTTTAGAAGATGCCCAAGGAAAACTCCTTGAATGACATCAAAAGAATGAGTTTCCATAGCTGTTGAAGCACGAGGGCAGTGTATCCGCACAAAGGGGGATCGGGGCACCGGGACGGGCCCACCGCTCTGTCCCAGGACAATTGGGTCACTGAAATAGGGAATTAATTACCATTGGAGAGTGGGCAGCCCATTCACCACTGGCTGAGTTTTATTAAACGCCAATATAAATAACAAAACAACTCTTGTGGTTGCACTATTCCTACACGCCAAAGGAAGGATTATGCTGGGGATTAACATCTTAAAGTCTATGAGACTTTCTGACTCAAGGCTCGGAGCTGGTAATCGTGTTTGTCTCCTGGTTCAGCGATTAGTGCTCTCTTTCTTGCACTTTCCCCTGGATAGCCAATGTCCCTTTTTGCAGGCACAGAGGCTTGGAGAGGAGGTTCCCTCCTTAGTGGGCCCCCAGCTTCCCACTCACGCACCGGCTGTTCTTTTTCAAACCTCACCTGAGGAGAACAATGAAGAAGCTAGTCCAGGTTGGCATAATCTACAGGGATTTCTTTCCTTAGAGGTAAAGAAGGGCGCTTGGGGAAGCTGGTCGCAGTAGGGGCAAGGGAGAAAGTAGGTCAATGAAGAAAGCAGGGAGCCTCCCAGCACCTGCGGGGCAGATCCTGCGATCAAGCCGACCTTGGTGTCAAGCCCGAGTCCCTGCATGTTTGTCTTGGGACACCAGAACTTGTTGTGCGGTTTGAGTCAGTGGTCTCCGGAATAGGGCTCTGGGCCTGGGAGATGATCTTGCCTAACCTCAGTCTCCGCTAGCTGATTCCTTCCATTCTGGGAATATCAACAAGCGGAAGGGCTAGCGTAGGGATCTACCCGGGATCTCTCCAGAATTCAGTCCACGCCGAATCCTCCCCGACAGGATCCATGGGTAAAAGCGAGGGTGAGACCAAGAGTTCCAAGCAATAGCAGCCTCTGGGGACCCAGACCAAGGCAAGGCGTTAGTTTATATTAGTTTCCTTGGTTCCTTGGAGCTTCCCCAAAATCCGAAATCACGTTTGCTTCCAGTTCTCACATCACCAATAAGGAACCCCAAATCGCAAGTACTCTATGGAGAAACAGGGGAGGCTGTTCCCACCCCAGCCACCCCTGCTCTGGAAACTGCGTTTCTGGTGTCTAGGGGAGAACTTTCTCGCCATATTTGCTCCTTTCTGAAATATCATCCGGAGGATAAGGATTTAGGTTATGAACTCCAGCTGGGCAGGAACATCAGTCAGCCCTTCTTTAAACAGACGTACTCTTTTCTTGTATCCTGGAAAGACAACCAAAACTTTGCTGTTGTCCTTCGGAGAAAGGGCGCCCTCTTTGACGCCCCCAGATATTCACCTGCAACAGCAAGGCTGGGACCAGTTGGCCTCTTTTGCGACTTGTGAGGTCGAAGTGTGGATGGGATGTAGCCTATGGCCCCACAGTAACACCTACCCTAAACTTTAGGGCTTCTGGGTCGTCTTAAAGTTCAAGCTTCTTAGAAGCAACAAAGACTTTCTAAAGATCTCCACCCCCTCACCCCTCCTCTTACTTCACTTTTCTCTTGCTACACGAACTCGCCTCCCCTTTCTTTCTAAGGCTAGGGGATGAGTTTAAATCATTGTGCTCCCATTTCTTGATAACCGCCTGCTTTGAGCTTTTGTTCTCTTAAAGTAGGATTGCATACTGAAAAGAGGGGCTGAAGATGAACAGTTTGACCCTTTAGGACAGTTCACGCAATGGACAGGAGCGGCCCTCGGTCACCATCCTCGCTGATGCTATTCACGCTCTCCCCTCCCACTTCACATAACATTTCAGCCTCGTTTCATCTGGACAATCTTTTAGACCACACAAGTGCCTCTTGAATTTATTTAAGTTAAAAGAGTGCTAGAAGGATCCAGCTAAGGATATTTGGTGTTGGTCACGTCTTCGCAAAGCTGAGTACAAATCGAAATCTTTCCCCCAACCACTGCAAGTAAAACTGAGCAAAATGCTGAACAAATAGAATTCCGCTAGCTAGGCAACTGAGTCTGGAAGGTTGGTCTCTGGATTGCATGAACGGTATTAGTTTGTCCTTGTGCCTCTTTTCTTTTCTTATGCATTTTGCACAGTGGTACATATTTCCCCGAAGTGTTCCAGTATGAAGAGGGAGGCAGCTCTCTTGAAAGCTGCAGCATAAACACAGAAGAGTTCCATGATGATATTGAAGGTGACTTTTTTACATCTGTACTTTCCACAGTAATCTAAAGTACTCCAGTGCACATATCCAAAGAAGCAGTTATTTAAAAAAAATTCTATGAAACATAATATCTTTGTATCTAAATGATTTAGAGATTGGTTTATACCAATATTTGAATATATACAAAGCCCTAAGGGTTTTTTTTTTGTTGTTGTTTGTTTGTTATTTACAGTATTGGAATACTGTTTCCTTTTAAAGGAAACTTCCAGAATAGGAAATGTACAGTTTATCTTAATACTATTTTCCTATTTCTAAACATCTGCACAGCATACATTCATATATGCATTATTTAAAAATATATATTTAGTTTGTCAATGGACCTTTAATTAATTAATTAATTAATTTATATGCAGTGCTGAGAATTGAACCCAGTGCCTCACACCTGCCAGATGTGCGTTCTACCACTGAACCACAACCCCAGCCCCTCATATATGCTTTATTAACTTCTCACACATGGCGGGGAAGGTGAATTTTGTCAAAGGAAAGAATGTGCCCTTTTAGTGAATCATGAAAACATAAAATCCCAAGAGAATATATAAGCTGAGGAGTCAGGCACCCAAATACAGTTAACAATCAACTAAAGAAACCCACTGGATGTTTCACTAGCACTAAGCATTAGAACCAGTTTGATCTCATTGTTATTTGGGGTTATACAAGTCTCCCGAGGCTTCCCTTTAAAGTCTCTACTTGGATTCCAGTTCTGCTCTTTCTGTTCTTAATATTTTGTCATTAAATCAACCTAGCACTTCCTAGATAAATCAAAATTTGAAAGCAACCTGTCCAAAAAGATATGTTTCTACTGATACTAAAGAAAACCTTCCTTTGTTTTCTATTGCATTAATCTATTGGCTTGTCTCTCCTTGCAGGCAGCCCCTGTGGAGAGATGTAGATATCCAAAGACTGTCACACCATGGTTCCTCCCACTATCCCAGTATTTATTTTTAGCAGTCTTTGATCATTTCCTCAGAAACTAGCTTTCTCATCCTTTATTTCATTCAAATTCACAAACAAAAACCCTGCATTCACTCCATCAAGTTCCTTCAATTCTTATTTGGCTAGACAAGATCACACCCTTGGTCAATTTTCTTTTAGGAGGGCTTTGAGAAGAGTATTTGTTTGTTTGGGATCAGTGATCATTGCCTATAAAATAATGCTCATGTGTACATGCAACTAAGTAAAACAATTCTGCCATCTTTCACTACTGACCTATCTTTTGCTTGATCAAATTTCTTTATGAAGTTCTGATTCTGTAGGTTCCCGAAACCTGAGAGAGGCAGATGTTGTGTGCCAAGGAGACTAAATGTGTCTTCCTTTTCATTTGAGCACTTATAACAAATGAAATCAAGCTATTCAGAAAGGATTTAAGGAGGGACTGAGAAAATAATGCTTTTAAATTTAGGCAATTTGTTTTAAAAGAGGAGGAGTTGAAAACATCAATATGAAAGAGCAAATAGAAAATTATTATAGTTTTCAAACAATTTCAAGACAGAAGTCTGTCTCTTTCACAAGATTCTAATTTTCATGTTCTGCACTTTGTGCCTTCCAATCTTGCTCATTACTTCCCTGCAGAAACATTAAACAAGAGAAGGCCACGTCAAAAACACTAAAAACCCACTGAAACACAACTTATTTTCAAGCTCTACAAGTCCAGGGAGACAAATACCAGAAAATAATATTCTTTTGCCTTTCTTGGACTTCAAACACTCCAGCTTCCCCTCCTATAAACTTAATTTGCAAAAGGGATCTCAAGAGATGACTCTATAGTTTATTGGAGTCCAGATCTATCCCACCATTCGTGTAACTGCTAAGTAAAACTGGCTCCAACGCACATTTAAGGGGTCTCTGGTTCTGCCTCTAAGCAAAATCAGCCACGGTGACAAGAGGGTGGGCCTGAGTTAGGGGGAATAGGGGAGGGCTAAGTGTAATTTAGAACAAGTTTCCTCCTAAGTCCAGTAGCCCTTCAGCTCTTTTTTCTCATTGAAAAGAGGGAGAATTGGGAGGAAGGGCCCCATGTCCCTACAACGCCCCCCAGCGCGGACCAGAGGTCACAGAAATGTCAGCGCAGCCTATTCGCTCGCAGGAGCAACAGCTCCGCCACTCCTCCTGTTCTGCTGGCTGCCACCCACGCAGGAAGCCTCCTTTACTTACCCGCCTCTCTCTAAACCGAGGTTAACCTTCTCCCCACTCAAGAAAAAAAAAAAACTATGTTAATGACAGGAGCCTCAGTGTGCTTCAGGTGAAAGAAGTCACTTTCAGTTCTAACATGAGTGCTCTTGATTCTTGCATTCTCTAAATGCTGATCAAATGCTCCAACTACATCTTCCCTTCTAGGAGATGCCTCTGTGAATTCCCAGTGTCCTCTCACATCACCCTCCCACTCCAGTTTATCTGGACCCCAAACTCCTTGCTCACAAAGTGCCCACAGCTTGTCATCCGTATCCCTTTCCTTTCCTAGCAAAATGAATGTGTTTAAAAAATCGTGGACCATTTGATACAGCCCCTAAGAGGCTTTGCCAAGAGACTCCCGGCAGCACCACAAGGCTAACTGCTTTCCCCGGGATTCTGACCCCCATTAACTAATTCCTCGGCTCCCATCGCCTGCGAGCTAGAAGGCCGAGCAGCGCTGGGTGGGATGCGTGTGCGCGCGCGTTGGGGCGGGGGGTAGCTGTGGCGGCCGCGAGACAGGGGCGGGGGTGGTACCCCGGGTCCCCCCATCAGCCCCCAGAGCTCGGGCCCCTAGTGAGCTGCTGAAAGGGAGCGGGCTCCGGTGCGCGTGGCTCGAAGGCCTCCCGGAGTCCGGGGCGCCCTGATTGGCCAGCTGCGCCTCGCGACCTCCATTCATTAATAAATTAGCGGCACGCTCCAGCCGAGCGCGAGCCACCAATCACAATGGACAGCGGCCGCGACAACAGCCGCAGCTTGAGCCGCTGCCGCCGCCGCGGCTTCGGCAGCTCGGGATGCAGCCTGGAGCTCCAACAGGAGCTTTAGAACCATTTTATGCTGATTAGATAAAGGGGGGAAGGAGAGGCGGGGGGTGGTGGGAGGAGGAGGATGGATGGCAGGGCCGGGGGAGGAGGGGAAGGGGCTAAAGAAAGAGAAAGAAATGAATGATGATAATGCAATGAAAAGAATAAGCCGGGAAGGGAAAAGCGGGGGATAAGGGGGGTCAGGACAGGAGGGAGGAGGAGACGGCGAAGGGGGAGGGGTACGGTGAGGTGGGGGCCCGGGGGCAGATCTGATTGTTTTCTGGGTGGTATATAAGGGGTTTTAAGGAGAGTCGTGTGCCAGACACGCAGCCACTGAACCACAAGCAGCTTCGCTTTAACTGGAGTGCCTGGAAGTCGCGTGCCAAGAGCCGCACGGCCAGGGACTGACTGACAGACAGACACGCACCACCACCACAACACACGAGACCCGGGCGGGCTGCCGCCGCCGCCGGGGCTCTTGGCAAACTCGCCCGTCAGAGAGGTCCCCTGCAGAGCCGCGCCACAGTAGCGCCAGGCCCGCTTCTTTCCAGCGTAGAGAAGGACACAGCGTTGCTCCCGAGTGCGGGGAGATTCCAGGCACACGCCAAAGTAATAGTTACGCTGCGGCATATTAGAACCAACTAGGTAAGTATCCACGCCGTGGCTTCCAACTTCGCAGGCTGTTTCCTCCACTTGGTCGAACCACGTCTGCACGCCCTCTACTCCCCGCAGTATTTCTGTTGCTAAGGCTGCAGTTCCTACTGGGGTCGGGAAGAGCACTGATTAGGTTTCCTCCCCCAGTTATGTTCCTCCTTTGAGCCTTTCGGAGCCTGTCATTGCCGGTGCGCCTACCCGGCACGCACCAGTGACAGGGAGAACGTGTCCGTTTGTATGTATACATCTCATTTGCCTTTTCCTCCTTCCCTGCTCTTTTCCGTAGGATGTTTGTCAAATCCGAGACCTTGGAGTTGAAGGAGGAGGAGGACGTGCTCGTGCTGCTCGGCTCGGCTTCCCCAGCCTCAGCCTCCCTGACCCCGTTGTCGTCTAGCGCTGAGGAGGAGGAGGAGGAGCTGGGCGCGTCGGGAGGGGCGCGTCTGCAGCTTGGGGCCGAGGCCGGGCAGGGGGCGCGGGGCAACTCAGCGGCGGGTGCCGAGGGCTGCAGGCCCGCACGGCTGCTGGGTTTGGTACACGAGTGCAAGCGGCGCCCCTCCCGATCACGGGCAGTCTCCCGGGGCGCCAAAACTGCCGAGACCGTGCAGCGGATCAAGAAGACCCGCAGACTGAAGGCCAACAACCGCGAGCGCAACCGCATGCACAATCTCAACGCGGCGTTGGATGCGTTGCGCGAGGTGCTCCCCACGTTCCCCGAGGACGCCAAGCTCACCAAGATCGAGACGCTACGCTTCGCTCACAACTATATCTGGGCGCTCACCGAGACCCTACGCCTGGCAGACCACTGCGGGGGCGGGGGCGGGGGCCTGCCGGGGGCGCTCTTCTCCGAGGCGGTGCTGCTAAGTCCCGGAGGTGCTAGCGCTGCTCTGAGCAGCAGCGGAGACAGCCCATCGCCCTCTTCCACGTGGAGTTGCACCAACAGCCCCGCACCGTCCTCTTCTTCGTCCTCCAATTCCACCTCTCCTTACAGCTGCACTTTATCTCCCGCCAGCCCCACAGGGTCAGACATGGACTATTGGCAGCCTCCACCCCCCGACAAGCACCGCTATGCACCTCACCTCCCCATAGCCAGGGATTGTATCTAGAGCTGCCATCTCTGCTTCCCACGCCAGGGCCATAGTGGGTTCTCTTTCCTGGTTCCAACCAAGCCCTCCTCCCATTTCTTCCTTGCCCCTACTTTTCACTCCCTGGAAACCACCTCACTTAGAGCAGATGTAGCCGTTGTGATTTCTCGGTTGGTTGTTGCATTCCTAGGCTTTGGGGTTAACTTCGTTCAGTCGGGTTCTGATTTATTGAAGGTCTGATGAGTCAAAGAGGATAGTGGCGTTTGGGGGCGCTTCCTGAGACCGAAAGGACGCTGTGAAGAGATGAGGATGGCATATCTAACGAATTTGTGGAGCGGAATGACGCTCCTCCCCTCTCTCGGAAACGCCAGAGGGGCAACTCGGTGCAGTTCGTGTGAATCTCCCAAGGGGAATGCAACTGGTTCCTGTGATCTCTTCACCTTTGCTTCCACATAGAGATGTTAATGTCGAGTAGAAAGACATGGATCTTAGCATCTGAATGATTTTATCGGTAATAATATTATCCACAGATTTGCAATGGCTGGCATCTGCTTTATTCCCATTGCTGTCTGCAGGCTGTGGGAATTTCACCTGTCAAACCAAACTTTCCCTTTCTGATGTGCACTTTGTTCTTTTTCCCAGATTCGTCACAATGCCTATTGTTCCGTTCTTCTCTTTCCTTTTTCTTCCCCATTTTGCCATCTGTCTCTTATGATTTATAAGGGGGGAAAAACTTGTTTTGTTAGAGGGCCAGGTTAGAAGTCATTGTATAATTTGTAGGCTTTGTAATGATTGAATGCAAGCGTGGAAATTTAGGCTGAACTCTCTATCAAAAGCAAAAATGTGGAGGAAAAGGGAAAAATCAGGAGGGAGGATTGCTTCATGCATTATTTATCTCGACCTTTTAGGGGAGAAGGAACTCCTCCATTCTTTCAAGAGATTAGAAATAAATCAACAGTCTGAAAACCTAAGCAGACACGGAGCATTATCTGAATCAGCCACACACGTGTTCTCTTCTATTTATTATAAAGAAAAATTTCATGGGAAAAGTATGTATTTTTTGTATATTCTACAGAGTTTATTCTAGTATGTATTTACATCTTGAAGAACAAGAAAATTGTTCTTGTGATTAAACTATAAATAAAGTATCTAATTTTCATAAGTTTTGTGTATTATATTCTAACTTTCTCTGGCTTATGTGACTTTTAGATACAGAATAAGTTGCGTTTTTTTTCCTCCTGAATTTCTCCCCATGTTAATTGAATATAGCACTTGTATTTGTTGGCAATGTTTGGTGTGGTGTTTCACTAAGAAATTATGAGAAGCTGAAATAACATTATTTCTTACTCCCAATACAAACACAAACTTTATAAGAAATAGATTTCTGAACAAAGTGAGCAAAAAAGGGCAGAGAAAAACTTGAATGATAATTAAGTCACAATAAATCCCACAGTTCAGAATCTTGGCTTTAAAAAATAATGAAGTTGAAATTTCTTGGTGGAGAGTGTAGAAATTTGGCTCTTACTCTTCTTTTGGCTTCAATTTTCATTTGTAAACTGTACTGATTGGAAAATGATGCTTAAGCATCCCACTTCCAGCTCTATTATCCACAATGGAACAAATAAATTCATTATTGGAAGTTGATTTTGCATTAGCTATTTTAACAAGCTAGTTGGTGTGAAAAAAACAAACTCCTGGGGTGGAGGAAAGAGTGAGCTTGAATAAAAAGAATACATCTGAAAGAAATAGCTCTGCTCCCTAATATTTGTCCAAGTAATTACGTATTCAAAACTTCTTAAAGGAGGAAGCAAAAATGATGTAACTTTCATCTTAATCTCCAATGCAGAAATGAATGACCTTTGGTTGACCTTGGTTTAAAAATGACTAAGTTAAAGTGGACCACATTCTAGGATTGAGTACAATTCTAGGATTAGGTTGCTTGCGGGAGGGTGTCTATGAAACCGCCAGCTTAAAAAACAAAACAAAACAAAAACATATTATTAAAAAAAGTGATGGTAGCTCAAGGTACTCAACTACCCATGAAGATCTACTTCTGCTTTGAGCGAAATCCTCCACTCCTCTGCATAAAGCAATGATATTTTTTTCCTGAGATATCCATCTGGAATTGCTCCTTTCCATCCATAGGGAAAATATTCAGTGTTTCATATTTTAATGATTCCATTTTTATCAAAGGAAGAAACAACTCAAGGTTTTTGTTTAGTTTTCTTACTAAGAGGAACCTGTTGAAAAATCCCTTCTAATTTAAAGATAGGCTTACTCTCAGCCAACAATAAATCATCTGCTATGGGGAGAAAGTGATATTTCTGTTATTCACATTTATGTTTTAAGTGTTTAAAAATCCAAGTCAAGCAAGCAAATGACTTAAGAAAGTTTGAAAACATCAGTTTTGATGCCAAGCCACGCCTGTTCCATTAATATACTTATGATGAAATATTGTGCTTCCTCTGGAAACTTGCTCATGAAACAATTCATGGCACAAGACTGTTGGGGCAGATCCTGGGGGCAGTTAGTTTCCCAGCCATGGAAATACTCTCCAGTTGGTGAGGTCAACCTATAAACAGGTGATCTTAATGACTTAGTTGGACAGGCAGGGATGGGCAGATGACCCAATAATCTTAGCTTTGACTAAGTGTAATACAGCTAATGACTCAACCCCCAGTTTAACAGCATCTGGTAGCCATCTCTACTCAGTTTTTCCAAGACCAGAGACTTGTCTACCTTTTCAAAGCCAGAACTTGCAGATCCTCATACACACCAGAAGCATGTCATACACGCCAGGGGTTCTGTCTACATCTGAGATCAATCTACAGGTTTTCCCTTGTCCATCTAAGTGCACTTCATTTTACACTAAATTAGTGCAATTGTTTTTATGGTATCTAATCATCTTCAGCAGTTAAGAATGAACCGACTGCTCACTTAGCCCTGGGAGTTCTCCCCAACCCCCCAGAACCTCCTCAGCCTAATGGGCTGAGGCCCAGTGGTCCTTTAAGCCTTTCCGTAGGAATGAGTACGATTGCAGGGTAGAAACCAAGTCTTCTGCAATAGGGAACAATTTCGCTTTTCTATTTTACACATTTCCCTCCCCACGTTTTGACCATTGGGCCTCTGAGTACACCATTCTGTCTCTGGTGGCTCTTTGATGAGAGATTTTCTTCTGATGATAATTCACACTACCAGAGTTGATAGATCTTTCCAGCGCCAGTGGGTGCTCTAGGGCGCATTTGGCTGAGCGCCTAGAGGCGCAGGGGTTGGTCCTGTGCTCATTGGAGCGTGGATTTAGCGTCACCAGGGACCCGGCCGTTGGTTATATTGATGTGTTCTAAGTGCCCAGGCTTTGTTATGGCTCCTTTTCCTTCATCAGATTTTAAATACAGCCAGTTCAGGCCAAGAAGGAGGGAAGAAAAGTAGAGAAGCCCGCTGCCAACCCTGAGGCCAGCCTTGGGAGCGGGGCCCAGACCCCACTGGAGGCGAAAGACGTGACTGAGGCCTCCGCGGTCCCTAGTGCACCGGCGGAGGAGAGGTCACAGGAAGAACCCGGGCAGCCTTGGACACGAGGTATCGAGGGCCCAGTCAGTCCTTCCCAAAGTCTACTCCCATGGCCTAGGAAAGTCTTCTGGGTCCAAGGCCGTGCTCACTCGCCTGTTGGCTTTGCAGGGTCTCTGGGCTGCTAAAGGACCCGGCCAGCAGGCAAGGCGGGGAACTGAGGCGACTGTACCCGCCGGGTACACACCTCCTGCATTGCACAGCCTTGGGCAGGTTGTGACTTCTGGGCACCAACACCTGGAACCAGTTAAAAGCGCCTTCTCCTCACCCTCGGCCCTGGTCTCTCTCCACCCCCTCGGGCTCCCAGACGAGCTTTGAATGTATTAATTAAATAAAGCGGGCAGCCCTTGAATCGCACCAGTGCAGGGCGCTCCTGGGAGCGTGAAAGTCCCGGCCTCCGAATCAGCAAAAGAAATGTGTGAAAAGAGAATTAGTGAAATTAGGTTAGACCAATAAAACGTGAGGGCTCCATCACCCGTCCCTCCCGCCTACCCCCAAGCCTGAGGCTACAAGGGCTATCTGGTCTGATCTATTGTTTCCCGCCCCAGCAGGGGGTTCATTGTGTGATAAATAATTCCCCCTCCATTTTCTTTTATTCTTAAAAAAATGGGTATTTGCATAATCAGTGCTTTGATGTGGCCAGAAATCAGAGGTTTGGTCTCTCCAAGTCTGCTATTGGTAGCGAAGCAACAAAGCTAGATCCAGGTCTTTCACTTCACTGACAGTGTGTGGGGCAGATTGTCAGAAATGGCAGCCTTAAGCTGCTGCCTCCTTTATAAAGGATCCACTTTAATGATTAAACTTAAGGAATGTCCAAAAGGGGGTGGCGGTGAAAGACAAGTGTTCTCTTCCCCCTCCACTTCTCCCTGTCCTTCAGAGTTTATTGTTCTCTGCAGTTTATTTTCCAAAGCGTTTGAGGTGGGGGTGGGGTGCGTCTCCCTCCGGGCCGCCCCACGTGGCTCGGAGTGGATACCCGCAGGGGTTCCCCCAAGGCCGAGGAGGGGCGAGGTCTGCAAGAGCGATTCTTCTCGCCCCCCATCCCCTCTTCCAGTTTTCTTTTCCCAGTTTGGTTTATACAGCCAGGATGGATGGAGTTCCTCTTAAGGAGAACGCTGAAGTGAGTCGCTCTTTAGTCCCCGAGTGGAATCTGAGGTTTTGTGTGTGTGGGTGTGTGTGTGTGGGGGGGGGGAGTTCCCTGGGAACGCAGCTTGGGGCCAGTTTCAGAGGGTCCCCGACAGGAGAAGCGAGCAAAGAAATCCAGTCATCCGGAAAGCAGAACGCTAAAGCCAGTGAGGCCGGAGCTATTATTTTCCTGCAAGGTGGCGTGAGTCGCGAGGACAGAGTGGGAAAGTATCCTGATGGTGCATGCGCTACAACAAACGACTCCCCCCCGCCCTCGGTGCCAAGGTCGGGAGAGGGGAGATGGGGGTGTTTGTGTCTGCTTTCGCACGCATTCTCATCTTCTCCAGCTGCTCAGAGCGCAGAGCGGGGGAGGGGGGATGCCAACTTAGATTACTAGCTAGCGACACCCTGTGAAAAGGTTGGACCATCCTGAGCATCTATGCACAGGGGCTTCACCCTGGGTAGCTATCACCTGCGTGAGCTGCCCTTGGCTTCTCCTTGGAGGTGAAGCAGGAAAGGAGGAGGCTCCTCAAAATACTTCTGTAACCATTCCTCCCCCTCTGCAGCCAGCAACTCTCCAACTTGACAGCGGGGTGGGGGATGGGGGAGGATTCTTCAGGTGTTTTAAGAAATAAAAGGACCTTGGATTCACAATTCTTCCCACTGTAGGCATACTTTGAGGGTCTGGCTTTGGAAGCAACTCTTAAGACTCAACTTACTTGGCACTCAATTCACATTGAATTCCAAAGATGTAAGAAATGAAGAGGCAAAAAGTTATTTCCCAGGACACATCTCCAAGAGAATGCTGTTTGCACTGTAGCTGGTCTTTAAAAGATGGAATAAGTCGTATATATGTGCTTGATAGATTTGTATCAGATTGTATAGCAGACTTTATTATTAGTGTTTTTCCAAATTTCCCCTTCTTTTCTAATGACTCCATCATCTCCTTCTATTTGTTTTTCTTCATTTTGTCCATTTGCACCCCATTTTGCACCCTTTCTTTCCCTTTTGCTCTGTAGCTGGAGGCATACCTGGGGACATTAAACAATGAGTAAAGAACCAAACCTTTCACTTGTTTTATTTAGTGTAGAGACAAATAAAAGTGCTAAAGTTCTTGGAAAATGGACACAGGAACCTTTAAAAGGGAGAGAGAACTGGGGGCTGGTTTCCATGGCAGCAACTTGCAATAAAGCCTAATTCCAAGTGACAAAGAGGTCATCTTCCTTTTCAAACGTGTTTATGATCCCTTTGTGTATTGTATTTTGGCATAAAAGCTTCTCTGCACTGTCAGGGCTCCACGTGCAGCTCTATGACTCTCAAGGGGGTTTATTGCCTCCTTGGCATAAGAATAGCCAAAAGAAGCCAAACTAGTGCCAGTGTGACAAAAGAGTAACCCCACAGGCTTGCCACTGCTTTTTTCCCCCTTTTCCTGCAATACATAAATCTTGCTATGCATTAAGTAATTAAAAATGAAGAATACTGGGATAACTTAATTTCAATTTTGTGTTTTTTCTACCTTTTACATTTACTGAAATCACATGCAAACACAAGAAGATTGATTCCATCATGTGAGGCTGTGTTTATTTTCTTGACTTACTTTTTAGATAATTTTGGAAAATAAGTGAGGTGAAACATTAAACACACCTGGGAAAATAGCTAACCATAAACTTTAGATAAGTATTATATGAATGCATATTTCTTTAGATAAGTATTATATGAATGCATATTTCTTTCATGTCACAGTGCCTAGAAAAGGCAACAGAATTGTGTTTCCTAGGACATGAAGAAGATTAAAAAAAATTTAAATCAAAACCCACCAAATTAACAGTATTTTTCTTAACACTCAAAAAGATCCTGGCAATGGCTTGAAAGCAGATAGGAAAGAAACATGATTGCTGATACAGCAGTAAAGCAGCTTGAAGGTCCTGGATTTAAATCCAGAGTATCCCTTGAACTACAAAGGGATGATATGGGACCATAACTGCATGACAATGGGCATGTGTACAGGCAAACATTTCCAGTGAGGTTCTTATTAGAAGCTGTCATTTTTGTATCTAGGAGACTCCATCTGACATCTTCAGTCTGGGAAGTGTCAGAAAGTGTATGGTGAAAAATGTGTTTTATCATTTGTGAGCAAATAATATAAAAAGGTTTTAGATTTTCTGGAGTGGAACTGTTAGACTTTTCTGCTTTCCAACCTCTAGAGTTTTCCAGACGTCCTAGACTTCCGCACTACAGGAAGTGAAGTTGAACTGGTAAAGTTGAACCAGTGTACCTCCTGTCTTTCACATTGCTCTGAATCTTGCTGACATTTCCAAACAAAATGTATGGGAGCATAAGGACCATAATTCATTACAAAGGAGGTTGGAGCAAATTTCTGTGGTAATTACTGGTCAGATTTCCAGTAAAAGGAGTGAAACCCTGCCCAGGGCTCTTCTGACCCTGATATTGCCAGATCTTTTTGGTAAGGAACTAGAGGAGAGCATTCATAAACATGGAGCTTCTCACACTTTTTGTATTCATGATGCACTTTCAAGTTACAGAAGAGTTTTCAGCAACACTAAACTAGGTAGCAATGATCACAACATAGAGTATCTGTGTCTACAGGATCTGCAGCCACAGAACCATTCACTTGGTTGTCCTTCAGCACCATAACAATATCCTAACAGTGTTCTCCCAAACACACTAAGTGATGTCCTTACATGTTCTAGGAAACACAATTCTTTTGGCAGTGTCTTTTGACTCTAAAGCTTGCCATTTTACTTCATTCCATGATGTTCAGTTACATTCCTTCTAACAAAACACTACTGTTGAATATTGTGGAGGATATTGATAGTCTTTATCAATACCTGATTTTTAATCCTTCTGGGCATGCTCAGACCTCCTACAACTGCTGAGGCTCCATCTCTTTTTTCTGTCTTCCTCTTGTCTTGAGAGTGAGGTCAAAATGTCAAAGTCAGTTGGACTGAGTGACCACATAAAGAGCAGCAATCTTCATGCATGTGTCGCCTATACTTAGAGTGGATGTTATGTGAGGGAAATAAAAATTGGATTCAGGGATACTTGCACTATAAGCCTGGCTGAAGATTTTTATTTTAATTTTGGACCATGCAAGAAACCTTTGATGCCTTGAAATCTATAGCTATCCTAAGAGTGATTTTAAGAGCCATCTTACCATGTAGGCATTATTTTTTCTTAACCTTTTAAAAAGTATGTGTATTCTTTGCTTTTATTTTGTATTTAAAACTAAGAAAAACTTGTTTACTATAAAAATCACCTTAACTATTTTAAGGGTATAGTGCAATTTAATAGTGCAAAGTATGTTCATATATACCATATACTATAGATTTCCAGAACTCTTTTTTTAAATCTTGCAAAACTGAAATTCTATACTAATTTAACAATTCTGATCCTCTATTCACTTTCTGCCCTCCCTGACTATTCTGCCTTTGATTTCTGTGAATTTGATTACTTCAGATATCTCATATAATAGAAGCCATTATTATTTTCAAACTATGGTAGGGTTCCTGTTTCCATTTTTCTCCCATTTCATTTTAATAAACTTTAATTTTCCATACTACTGATATAGAAATTAACATGTAAAAGTTCTACCTACACCTAGCTCTTCTGCTACTTGTGGGAAATAATTGACAGTATTGGGGTCTGTTCTCTTGCATAGTGTTATTGATTCATTGAGAAAAGTTTTGCAAGAGGTCACTCAATATCTGTGTCCCTGTCTCTCCTAAATGAAGCCACTTCCTCCAAGAAAGTTCTATAGGTAGTTATGTTTCTGGCCAAAAGAATGGGCCTGAGGTAGTACAATAGGTCTGAAGGCCAATTTGAAGAGTGAATGGAGTTTTGGGATGTCATGGGTAGAATTCACTGTGATAATGTCTTAATCTTGTTGTACACAAGCCCACAAGGGGACATTGAATAAACTTCACATTAAACCAAAGCACTCTATAATTAGCTTATTAACTTAGAGTGTGAGGTTTTTTTGTTTGTTTGTTTGATTGTTTTGTTTATTTTTGCTTTCTGGGGAAACCAGACCACTGGATTGAGTCAAGAGGTTAAATTCATTGTTAGAATCCTTCCTTATTCTGAGTGGCCTTATGGCTATCAGTGAGTCTCAGCCTGGTAGGCCTAAGGTTAGATCAAATATTCATGATTAGACAAGGTACTTCCAAAGTTTCTTTTCTGAATTTCAAAGTTTTTATAAAGTACAATAGTTTTGTTTCTAGCAACACTTTTGGACACAGCATAACAGTTTCATTTTAATATTATTTTCAGAAAGGTTTTTTGGTGGATGGAACCCAGGGCCTTTGCAAATTAAGCATGTGGTGCATCACTGAGCTACATCACAACCCTATTTTCAGAAAGATTTTATTTTCCAAGAATCTGTATTGATTTTAAAAAATACATGGAGAAACCAGATGCAGTGGCTCATGCCTGTAATCTTAACTTCTTGAGAGGCTGAGGCAGGAAGATTGCAAGTTTGAAGCCAGCCTGAGCAATGTTAGCTAGACCCTATGTTAAAATAAAATGAAATAAAAAGATCTGGAATGTAGCTCAGTAGTAGAGCACTTGCCTAGCATATGCAAGTTCCCAGTACCAAAAAACAAAACAAAACAAGAACAAAAGCTTGAGAAAACAATTTTAAGTTTCCTTTATAACTATGTCTTTTAAAATGAAACTTGGAAACTTGAGGAAGGCAACTGAAATGTCCTTCAAACTTGGCTAATATTTAACACTGCCATGTGCTTTAAATTCGGTCTTGTTTTCTGTTTAGCATATACATTAAATAGGGGTCAATCATTTTAGGTGCTGAAAAATGCAAATCTTTAAAATTAATTTTTTATGCTGCTTCCAGAAAGGGGATTTCTTTTATTCAGACACTCATATTTCTTCATCTATCTCCTTTCTTTCTGATTTTTAAAGGTGTATCTTGATCTGGGCATCATAGACCTCTAAGCACATCACACAGTAATTTAAATTTGTTCTTCTTGGGGTAAAAATAGATTAAGTCTCAGCTCCCCATGAATAGCTCTGCTCTTTTTTAATAAAGAAGAGTTAGACTGGACCAGTGCCGATGGCATATTTACCTTCATGAGCTACCAAAAAAAAAAAAAAAAAGTTAATTACTGCTCGGAGCAAGTTAGTCTGGCTGTCCTGAGCTGTCTTTTATTAGTTGTCCCCTTCATTAATTTCCCTCACTGGATTTGCTGCTAATAGCTGCCTGGTTCCAGTCAGCTCAAAGCCGCATCTGTGCCATTGAGCAGAAAAGTAGGAGCTTGGCCAAAGGGGGGTGGAGATGGTTTGAGAGAGACGCTATTTACAAATCAGCTCTTATTAACATGATGGTCTGGTGTGCTGAGGAGGGGAGAGGGTGGCCCCAGAGCAGAGTGGTAGAGCAGAGAGCTAGTAAAATACGAAAGGACCAACACCAAGCATGGCACTTTGGATTTCTACTTCACTCCTGTGCCAGTGTTTCCTTAGTGCCAACTTAGAATTTTGCTTTGTTTTTCCTGTAAAGACCCAATGTACTTCATAAAAAGTCACTGAACTTCACAAAAAGTTGTAGAAGCATGGATCTCTCAGGAAGTTTGATTTTCTCCATGATACAGAGACTTTGAGAGATCTGAATCAACAAATGTTCTCTTTTTCCTTTTTAAGCTTATAACCTTGTAGAAGATATTAATTTGGTAGGAGACATTGTACTTAATGTATACACAATTTTTATTCTTGTTCCAGGTATGATGTGCATTATTTTGAAAATGCCCAGTCATCTTTATTTTTCTCAAACTATCACCAAGAAGCATACCATGTTATTAATTTATTCTGTTTCTATTGTTCCCCTGAATTAGAATGTAAACTCCAGGAGGACAAGTGTGTCCCTGCGCTTTGTCAAATGCTGCTAACTCAGGCATCTGTAATATACCCCTACATGGTAGGAGCTCAAGAAATGTTTAAGTAAATGTAGATAATGAAAATATGTTTTCTAGACTTAGAATAATCAGTTTTAAAATCCTACTTACATGCATACTCATCTAAGACACTTTTCAGGGCTGGGGTTGCAGTTCAATGGTAGAGCGCTTGCCTAGCCTGTATGAGGCACTGGGTTACATCCTCAGCACCACATAAAAATAGATAAAACAGGGGCTGGGGTTGTGGCTCACCGGTAGAGTATTCCTCTCTCATGTGTGAGGTCCTGGGTTCAATCCTCAGCACCACATAAATAAAATAAAAAGGTATTGTGTCCACCTACAACTAAAAAAAATTTTAAAAAAAGAAAAAGTAAACTTAAAATGAATAAAATAAGGGTATATTTTATTTATATATTATTTATATATTATTTATATAATATATAAATGTATAAAATATATCTACAAATAAAAAAATATTTTTTTAAAAAGACACTTTTCAGTGACCTGTTTTTACTTTGACAAGAAAAAGTAGCTGAGTGAAGTGTTCAGCTTCCTCTGAATCCCATCATAAGTGGATGTCATCTTAAATGGGTCTGCTTAGTTGGGCACAATGGCACACACCTGTAATCCCTGGAGGCTGAGGCAGGAGAATTGTAAGTTCAAGGCCAGCCTCAGCCAGGCACACCTGTATCAAAAGAAAAAATAAAAAGAGCTGAGAATGTAGTTCAGTGGTAGAGCACTACTGGCTTCAATCCCCAGTACCGGGGGTCGGGGGGGGGAAGTTTGTTCAAACAATTAATTATCTTCCTTATATGATAGTTTGTCTTTGCAAACTGCACCTAGAATCTTTTAAAGCTCAGAAAAGTGCACCTGCAATCTTACTGAGAAGCAGTGGATGAGGTAGGAGTTAGGGTCAGAATATATTCTATAAACATAATTGCTTGGACAGGGTAAGAGGCAATAGTCATATCTTTCTGTATTTGTAATACGCTTGAGTCTCCATTCACTTTGCTCTATCATAATAGAAAAGAAAAGTTAAACTCGATACTTTGAGTATTACATACCTGAATTTGTGAGTTAATTGTCTGGGATTCAAATCCCACTTCTAATATTTATAAGCTTTGTGGTCTGAAGCACCTCAATTTTACCTTAGTTCCTTATTTATAAATAGAGATAAATAAACTAAAACATGTGAAGTATTTGGTACCTAGTAAACCCTAATAAAAGGTTGCTTTTGTAATAATTTGTATGACATAGGTGAGTATCATATCTACATAGAATTTTAAGTATAAATATTATATAGCCTTATATATTTTTATTATATATATATTTTAGTTATTATATATATAATATATATTATATATATTTTTAGTTATATATATTTAAAATTATATACAAATTTATAATATATATAACATATTATATATTATAAATAAATATATATATATTTACTATTATATATATTTTTAGTTATTTTAAAAATAATGTCAATTGTCTTGAAGTAACCTAGAAAAAAATCTAGGTTAGTTAGGAAATCTAGAATATTCATTAGTACTATAGACTTTTTGTTGTTGGTGGTGATGCTTGATTTAAAAAAAGTTCTTATGTACAAAATGAGCTGATGTTTGTTTCCAATTAATTCCAATTAATTTTTTATTTAAAAAATTAAATAAAAGTCAGGACATGGATTATATGGAGTTGTTTTTCTCATAAGTACTTAAGTGAAGGAGCACGCCACAAGGAAGCTATCACAGGTACACCGGGATGCTCAGGACTGCAGCTTTGCCCAGCAGACGCCTACCCTGGGTGGGGTGTGGCCTGGGCACAGAAGTGGGTTCCTGTTTACACCCCGGGGTACAGGGGGTGTAGAAGACTCACATCCACCTTAGAATACCAACAACAGCGCTAATAGTAGACTGCCTCACAGCTGAACTTGAGTCTCAGAACTTGGGGTGACTAGAGGGCATCAGTGGCCAGCATGGCCTGTCCCCACAGTGGCCAGTACTATAGACTTTAAAGTATATAATTAATTAATATAATATTTTGAAAAAGTGAAACAAAATACTTAATTTTTTTTTACTTATAGATAGACATAATACCTTTTTCTTTTGTTTATTTATTTTATTCTATGTGGTGCTGATGATTGAACCCAGTGTCTTACACATACTAGGCAAGTATGCTATCACTAAGCCACAACCACAGCCCAAAATACTACATTTTGATAATATTTTACAGTGTGAGAGAGGTTATAGAGGGCATGTTTCAAAAATTTAAGAAAATATATATTATTCAAACAATATATTCCTTTTTTTTTTGGTCCTAGGTATTGAACCTAGGGGTACCCTACCATTGAGCTACATCCTTAGCCCTTTTTCATTTTTAATTTTGAGATAAGTCTTACTAAGTTGCTGGCTTTGAACTTGGGATCCTTCTGTCTCAGCCTGGAGTAGCTGGAATGACAAGCATGCACCTTGGGGCCTAGCAAGTAATTGGTTTTTAGAAAGTTATCTTACAGAAAGTCTTTGTTTGTTTTTAATTTTTAGTTGTATATGGACACAATATCTTTATTTTATGTATTCATTTTTATGTGGTGCTGAGGATCAAACCCAGGGCCTCACATGTGCTAGGCAAGCACTCTACCACTGAGCTACAACCCCAGCCCTCTTTCTCTGTTTTTATGCACTTACACAGACATGTGCACATACATGACTGTGTAAAATAAAAAGTTATTAATTAAAACATATAATTATATACATATGTAATATGTACACATATATTTATATAATATATAATATGTATGTGTATATAATTATGCTCTTTTAAGCAAGGCCATCTGGAAGTGCATAATAATATGTATATATGTATATAATATATATGTTTATACTATATATTATGCAATATATAATATATTTATATATTATTTGTATAATATATAAAATATAGTATATTATTTATAAATATTATATATAATATATAAATATATATGTATATAAATATCTATACATATATAAATATTTATAAACATTATATATATATATATATATATATATATATGTAAAATTGTTATTTTTTTGAAAGGATGGCTGTATTAGTGGGGGTCATGCTTTTATTTTTATGAGTCCTGAAAAAAATTTTGCTGACTGGAGCAAAATTGGATAGAGAAAAATTGTTCACAATATTTTAATAAATGAAAATATCAACTTATAGACTATTTTATATTATGCACCATCCAATTTTAATAAAAATATTACCATTAAACATATCTACCTGTTCATACAAATATAGAATAACTTAAGAAAGGGTACATAATAGATGGTAACAGTAGTCACTGGGGAATGAGATTGACTGAAGAGATCTGATTCTTTTGAATTGTTTACAATAAGATTGAGTATAAAATTTTAGAAGTATGTATTACCCAGGGAATTAAAAGAACCATAAAAACATTAAATACTATATGATTTACAAACCTTTCAAGATTCTGTCAAAGTATGTATTTGGCACTTGTCAGATTGAGGGATAACTCCTTTCTCTAAACTGGGCTTGGTTTTTCTTTAACAAAAAAGAAGCAGAGGGCTGGGGCTGTAGCTCCGTAGTAGAGCACTTGCCTAGCATGGGTGAGGCACTGGGTTTGATTCTTAGCACCACATAAAATAAGTAAAATAAAGATCCATTAACAACTAAAAAAAATATTTAAAAACAAAAGCAGAAATTTCAGGATATCATGAGATGTAGAGATCAGGTAAGGAAGGGGCTTTCTGGCTTACCCCATATATTTCCTGCTTCTCAACCTTCAGCTTGCTTCAGTTTCATTCCCTGCTTGGGAGATTTCTCCCTTTCCATTCATCTAAACAAACCCAGACTTCCTGGTAGGATTTTGCCTCAACCTGGCATCTGCTTCAAAATCACCTTTAAGTCCCCACTTGGGGAAATAGATTCTGTTTTATTTTTGTGGTGCTGGAGATCAAACCCAGGCCTTACACACATTAGGCGATTACTCTACCCCTGAGCTATAGCCAACCCCACCCCTTCCATTTGGGCAAATAGGTGGGCAATGATAGCACTCAATTTCACTTTCATTACCTCTTTTGAATTAAGGTAAGTATGTGTGTGTGTGCATGCACTGCTGGGGACAGATCCCAGGGCCTCTCACATGCTAGTAATAGCTTTACCACTAAGCTACATCACCAGCCCACAACTCTCTCTTCTTTGGTGGAATAAGCAATAAGCTGGTATAAGTTTTTTTTTTTTTTGTACTAGAAATTGAATCCAGGGGTACTTGACCACTGAGCCACATCTCCAGTCTTATTTTGTATTTTATTTAGAGACAGGGTCTCACCGAGTTGCTTAGGACTTCGCCTTTGCTGAGGCTGTCTTTGAACTGGAAATTCTCCTATCTCAGCCTCCTGAGCTGCTAGGATTACAGGCGTGTGCCATGGTGCCTGGCCAAGCTGGTATGTTTTGAACAAAGATCACTCAAAAGAACTTTGTAAGCTTTGTGTTTCATTTGCTGCTGTGCTGTGATTCTTATTTCTTTCTGAGAACAATGAATAGAGATCATCAAGGGATTCACTAAGAATACAGTCCTGCACCGGATGGGAGCTCAGTGGTAAAGCACTTACCCAGCATGTGTGAGGCCTTGGATTCGATCCTCAGAACTGCATAAAAATAAGTAAATAGAATAAAGGTATTGTGAGAAAAAAATACAGTCATGCACCCTATAATGACATTTCCATCAGACAGAATTTGTGGCTGTCCCAAAGTCATAGTTCGAAGCATCACTCATGTTTGTGGTGGTGCTGGTGTAAACAAATCTACTGCTCTGCCAGTCATATGACAGTGTAACACATACAATTATGTATGGTACAAAATACTTGATAATAATAACTAAATGACCATGCTGTTGTTCATGAATTTACTATGCTTTTCATTATTATTTTAAAGCACATCCCTGCTATTTCTAAGATTTACTGTAAAACAATATGCCATATTATACCAGCAATTACCTCAGACATACCGTGTTTATTGTCTCTTGATCATATTATTTTTTTGTACTTAATTTAATCTCATATTGTTTTGTTCATCATGGCCCATAAGCATACAAAATCCATTGCTAATGCTTTCGGTAAGAGGCCATGTTGAGTAATTGACCTAGAAATGAAATTAAAAGTGATTAAGGACTATGAAGGTGGAAAATCAGTAATGGTTATTGCTGTTCAATCAGGCATGTCCTGTTCCACTATAGATATGATCTTGGCGAAAATCTCTATCATGTCGCAGATTAGACCTCAACTGCCTTAATAAGACTCCAATATCGCAAGAGTTAAAATCAGGAATCAATAAATGGGATGGATTCAAACTAAAAAGCTTCTTCTCAGCAAAAGAAACAATCAGTGAGGTGAATAGAGAGCCTACAGAATGGGAACAAATCTTTATCAAGAGCACATCAGATAGAGCACTAATCTCTAGGGTATACAAAGAACTAAAAAACCTTAACATCAAAACAAACAAACAAACAAACAAATAACCCAATAATAAATGGGCCAAGGAAGTGAACAGACACTTCTCAGAAGAGGATATACAATCAATCAACAAACAAATGAAAGAATGTTCAGCATCTCTAGCAATTAGAGAAATGCACATCAAAACTACTCTAAGATTTCATCTCACTCCAGTCAGAATGGCAGCTATTAAGAATACAAATAACAATAAGTGTTGGCGAGGATGTGGTGAAAAATGCACACTCATACATTGCTGGTAGGACTGCAAATTGGTGCAGCCAATATGGAAAGTGGTATGGAGAATCCTTGGAAAACTGGGAATGGAACCATTATTTGACCCAGCTATCCCTCTCCTCAGTCTATACCCAAAGGACTTAAAAACAGCCTACTACAGGGACACAGCCACATCAATGTTTATAGCAGCACAATTCACAATAGCTAAATTGAGGAACCAACCTAAATGCCCTTCAGTGGATGAATGAATAAAGAAAATGTAGTGTATATACAGAATGAAATATTGTTCAGCATTAAAAGAGAATAAAATCATGGCTTTGGCAGGTAAATGAATGAAGCTAGAGAATATAATGCTAAGTAAATTAGCCAGTCTCCAAAAACCAAATGCCAAATAGGTTGGGGGGCAGGGATGGGAGGATTAAGTGGACTCTAAATGGGGCAAAGGGGAAAAGGGAAGGGAGGGGGCATAGGGGTAAGAAAGATGGTGGAATGCGATGGTCATCATTACCCTAAGTACCCATGAAAAGACAAGAATGATATGATTCTACTTTGTGTATAGAGATATGAAAAATTGTGCTCTATATGTGTAATATAAATTGTAATGCATTTTGTTGTCATATATAACAAATCAAAATTTTAAAAAAGAATACAAACAATAAGTCTTGATGAGAATGTGGGGGAAAAAGTACACTTATACATTGCTGGTGGGACTGAAAACTGGTGCAGCCAATCTGGAAAGCAGTATAGAGATTCCTTGGAAAACTTGGAATGGAACCACCATTTGACGCAGCTATTCCACTCCTCAGTTTATACCCAAAGGATTAAAAAACAGCATACTACAGGGACACAGCCACATCAATGTTTATAGCAGCACAAGTCACAATAGCTAAATTGTGAAACCAACCCAGAAGCCCTTCAGTAGATGAATGGATAGGGAAACTTTGGCATATATACACAATGGAACATTACTCAGCATTAAAACAGAATAAAATCATGGCATTTGCAGGTAAATGGATGGAGCTGAAGAATATAATGCTAAGTGAAGCAAGCCAATCCCAAAAAACTAAAGGCCTAATGTTTTCTTTGATATGAGAATGCTGGCTCATAATGGTGATGGGGTAGGGGGAACATGGGAGGAATGGAGGAACTTTAGATAGGGCAAAGGGTAGGGAGGGGAGGGGAGGAGGCAAAGGGGTAGGAATGATGGTGGAATGAGATTGACTTCATCACCCTAAGTACATGTTTAAGACACGAATGTTGAAAATACTTTGTGTACAATCAGTGACTTGAGAAATTGTGCTCCATATGTGTAATATGAAATGAACTGCATTCTGCCATTGTGTATAACAAATTAGAATAAATAAATAATTTAATTTAAAAAAAAGATATGATCTTGGTGACCAAGAACAAAGTGATGGAAGCCTTAAAGGCTCTGCTTCATCGAAGGCAACAAGACTAATGAACATTTGAGAGGAGTCTATGTTAGATATGGAAAAACTTCTAATGATCTGGGTTAAAGACCTGACACAGAAACATGTCCCTCTCAGCACCATGATGGATCACAGCCAAACAGAAGATGCTGAAAGGAAAATCTGGACCCACTTATGACATTGAATTTATGGCTAGCTGTGGGTGGTCTGTATATTTATTTATTTAATTTGCAGTGATGGGCATCAAATCCAGGGTCTTGTACATGCTAGACAAGTGCTCTACCCTTGAACTACCACACTAACCCATGGGTGGCTTCAGTGATTCCAGAATCCTTATTCATCATATAATGTGAAAGTAACAGCTGATGAAACAGCTGAAGAATTTTTGGAAACTCTAGATAAACTATCATGGAGCAAACTTACTTTACCATGGTGAATCTTCACTATGAATGAAACCTATATGTTCTGAAAAATAGATGCCTGGAAAGAAACTTTCATCTATTAGGAAGCCAAGTCAATGAATGCCAAGTTTTAAGGCTTTTACGAAGACAATGGCCTTGCTTAGGGGCAGTGTGGTAGGCTACAGATTGAAACCATTTGTGATCTGGCCGTGAGAACCTAGGGCCTTCAAGCATATCGATAAGCACACACTGCCTGTGACTTACAGGGGCATTAAAAAGTCATGAATGATCCATTTCTTTTTCCAGGGTGACCCCTGAACTGCTGTGTCAGAGAAATGGAGAAGTACTGTTTGAAGTAGCTTCCATGATTCTGCTAGTTGTTCATAATGCTCTCATAATGTCCTCCTTCTATGTTCCCTCCAAACATAATCCCTGTGACCCAATCAAAGGATTCAGGAGATACAGAATGTTTTACCACCTAATAATACCCGAGGAGAACACTTGCCCAGTCTACTGCTGCCACTGAGGAAGATTTGGAGAAGATACTGTGCAATTCTGGAAGGGTTACAACATCTATGACTACACAGAAAACCTTGCTTGGCTTGGAACAATGTCATCCAGGAGTGTATGGAATGATGTTTGGAAGAAGACATTCAAGAAGTTTGTCCATGACTTCAAAGGGTCATGGATAAAGAAGATGCAAAGATCAGCAAGAATCTGGTTGAGATGGCAACAACTTAAACCTGGCTGTGGGCGAGGATGACACGGAGGAGCACCTAGATGTGGTTCCTGAGGAATGAAGTCATGAGGAGGTGCTGGAACTGGAACAGGACCCACAGCTAAAAAAGAGACAAGAGTAAAGGAAACTGCAAGAGAAAAAGAAAAGCCTCTAAGAAAATGCACAAGGAGGCATTTCTCAGAACCTTGTGTGGATCTCAATCAGCTTCTTTAAAGCTTTGAAACAATGGACCCCAATACTGAAAGACTGTCTTTAGTAGACAGGTATGTTCATGACACATGGCCTACAATCAAACCTATGATGAAAAAACAAACAGCAAGCCACCATGGGCATATTTCTGAAGAGGAGTGATACTGCCTCAAAAAGAAACTCAGACCTGTCCTTCAGGAGGATTACAGAAGAAGGCCCTGTCATTATGGGAGATGACAGCTCTATGCCTGTTCTTGCCTGTGAAGACCTTCCAGAGAGATAAGATGTGGCAGGTGGGAGATTGAGATACTAACGATCCTGCCCTCTATAGTCCAAGGCTAACGTAGGCATTTGTGCCTTAGCTCTTAATGACAACAAAAAGTTTAAAGGGTAAAAAAATAAAATAAAAATAAAAAGTTAAAGATATAAAAAGACCATATAGACTATGCATAAAAATAAACACAACATTTTTGTACAGCTGTAAAATGCTGTTGTGTTTTAAGCAGTTACTACAAAAGAGTCAAAAAGTTTTAAAAAAAGCTTTTGAAGTGAAAGAGTTATAATAAACTAAAGTTAATTTATTGTTAAAGAAAAAAAATAATAAATAAAGTGTTGCCTAAGTGTACTATGTTGATGAAGTCCCCTGTATGGACTGTTATGTGCTGTCCACATTTTCTTAGCATTCAACCACTGACTCACCTAGAGTAGCTTCCAGTCCTGCAAGCTTCATCAATGGTAAGTGCCCTAGATAGTCTGGTTTTTATTTTTTTTATATTATATTTTTATTCTATTTTTTTAGGCTTAGATATGTTTAGATACACAAATACTTACCATTGAGTGTTTCGGTCACCTACAGTGTATAGTACAATAATGTGTTTATTTTTGTAGTCTAGGAGCAATGGTTTATACCATTCAGCCCAGGTGTGTGGTAGGCTACACCCTCCAGTTGTATCAGTGCACTCTGATATCCTCACAGTGAAACTGCCTGATGATGTCTTTCTCCACACATCCATCTGTCATTAAAGGGATGCATGACTGTTGTTGCAATGTGGTATTTAATCTTTTTTTGAAGACAGGGAAAAGTTCATTATATATATTTTGAGTAATAAGGGAATTTTAGGCCTATGAAGATAATTTGATCAAAGGTTTCCCAGAGTAGGGTCACCACTTGTTTAAAACATCTTTTGTTCATAAGGCTCCCGACTGACAATGGTCTGAGAGTAAAGCAGGTGCATGTGTTGGGATGAAAGACTACTAATAGCCTTTTGCTGGGATAACTGGTATCGGGGAGAGTAAGATGCCTTCAAGCTGAAAAAATTTCTATCTCCCAGAAAACTCAGTGTCTAACTGAAGATCCTCTTGTCTATACGATGCTGATAGTTAATGGCTTGATAATCAAAATGACCACACTACGAGAAAGGATTGAGTTTGAGTTTTGGTTTTCTCCGTGTAATTCTAAGTTATCTGACCTTTCTGAGCTTTTTATTCTACACCTGTAAGCTACATTTCTTATCACAGAACATCTAGACTATTTTCGGTTTTTTTCTAGTATACACAATGCTGTTACTGTTTAGATATTAGGTGTCTCCCAAAAACTCATGTGTTAGACAACGCAAGAAAGCTCAGAGGTGAGATGATTGGGTTATGAGAGCCTTAACCTAATCAATACATTAATTCAGTTGAATGAATTAACTGGGTGGTAATGGTAGGAAGGTAGGCTGTGACTGGAGGAGGTGAGTGCCTTTGGGGTATATATTTTGTCCCTGGTGAGTGGAGCAGTCTCTCTGCTTCCTGTTATCTGTTCTGAGCTGTTTTCCTCTCTCACACACTTCCCCCTTGATGGTCTGCCTCATCTTGGCAATGGAGCAATGAGTTGGCCATGTATGGACTGAATGCCAAATAAACTTTTCCTCCTCTAATTGTTTTTGTTAGGTCTTTTGGTCACAGTGGCAAAAAAAAAAAAAAAAAAAAGCTGTGATAAAACACTGTGATAAATAGCCCTGGCTAAATTTACACTCACATTTATTTTCCTACCATGCAAAGTACCCAGAATTATAAGAAACTGTCTCTTTTTGTGGACATGAAAGTATATTCCCAATATTTCGTTAGGTTTAAAAGAACAGGTTAGTTCAATAGATAAATGGATAGAGAAACTGTGGTATATATACACAATGGAATATTACTCAGCCTTAAAGAAGAATGAAATGATGGCATTTGCAGGTAAATGGATCGAATTGGAGAATATCATGCTAAGCGAAATAAGCCAATCCCCCCAAATCAAAGGCCAAATGTTTTCTCTGATATGTGGATGCTGATCCCTATGGGAGAGGAGCAAGGGAAGAACCGAGGAACTTTGGACTGGATAGAGGGGAGTGAGGGAGGGTATGTGGGTGGAAAAGATGGTGGAATGAGACAGACATTATTACTCTACGTACATGTATATAGGTGTGACTCTGTATCAGTTACAACCAGAGAAATGAGAAGTTGTGCTCCATCTGTGTACAATGAGTCAAAATGCATTCTGTTGTCATATATAGCTAATTAGAACAACAACAACAACAAAAAGACAAGGTTACAATAATGTGTGTAAAATTATTGCATAATAGCTATAGTAACAGCTACTATTCATCATATGCTTACCATATGCTAGGATTGCTGATAATTCACTTACATAGATTATTTTATAAAAAACAGTAACCCTCTGGTATATACACTATTATTATTCCTATTTTACAGATGAAGGTATTAATAGCAGTTATCCTAGTGGTTGGATCATGGCTATTTTTAAATTTGTAATTATTGTTCATTCGTATTTTTCAACTTTGAACATGCTGAAATATAAAATTCACCTTTTTAACCATTTTAAAGCACATTTCAGAAGCATTAAGTGCATTCACAGTGCTTCTAGTCATTACCGTCATACATGTCCAGAACTGGTTTATCATCCCAAACAGAAACTATGTTCCCACTAAACCACAGCTCCCCATCCCCCAACCCCAGCTCCGGGATACCTCCCTCTACTATCTGTCTCTATGAATTTGCCTGTTCTAGGTAGCTCATATAAATGGAATTATACACTTACAATTCTTTCTGTGTCTGGCTTATTTCACTTAGTGTAATATTTTCAAGATTCTTCATTTTATAGCATTCTGAATTTTATTTAAGGTTGAAAAATATTTCATCAAAGTTATGCCATGCTTTGTTTATCCATTCATCTGTTCATATGACCACATATTGCATTTTAAATTAAATGCAACAAAATTTGTTGCCTCAAAGTAGAATTGCTATGAGGTCTAAATGATACATTTTTTCCTTTTTTTGTTGTTGTAGATGGACACAATATCCGTGTTTTACCTATTTTTGTATGTGGTGCTAAGGATCCAACCTAGTGCCTCACACATGTCAGATGAGTGCACTACCACTGAACCACAACCCTAGCCACTCTACCACTCTACTGCTGAGCCACAACCCCAGCCCCCCCGAGCCCTTTTTTAAACGTTTTTAATTATAGATGGACACAAAACCTTCATATTATTTATTTATTTTTTAATGTGGGGGCTGAGGATTGAACCCAGTGCCACACACGAGCTACAACCCCAGCCCATACAATGCTATTTCAAGTAATTAATTACTTTTAACAATTGTTTCCCTTAATTCAGTTAAAACTCTCTTTCAAGTCTTTTTCCTGACAAGAGAAATTTTATTGATAGCTCTAGTTTATTCCCTCCTCCAAAGACCAACTGCAACCACACAAAGTGGTCATAACCTCAAGATTTTATTGTCTTTGTAACAGAACAAAAGATAAACCAGGAGCGGTGGCATACCCATGTAATCCCAGCTGCTTGGGAGTCTGAGGCAGGAGGATCATAGGAGGAGCAAGACCAGCCTCATCAACTTAGTGAGACCTCGTCTCAAGATGCCAGATAAAAAGGACTGGTGGTGCAGTTCCATGGTGGAGTCCCACTGGTTCAATCCCCAGCACTGGGAGGAAAAAAAAAAAAAAGACTTGAAGGTGAAAGAGAAGTCATGTACATTGATAGAGCCTGGTTGTAGAATTGGACCCTAAATTTAAGAATGAAGTTATCATATTAAACTAGTTAAATACATTTGTTCTGCTATCATAAAACTTTTTCTTAATCTCCTTTTAAATATTTTATTAAATATAATGCATGGATAAATGCTTTATGTGGGTAGAATTTTTTTTTCATAGAACTTGAAAAGAGATCACATTTCACTCTTGAGTCAATATGATGTGACCCAATCTGAGCAGAAGAGGAATCCGTGAGGCACAGAATGCTTCAAGGCAGGAAGTGCCACCACTCCAAAAGATTGCCTTAACACTTTCTTGTGTTCATTTTCTTCCAGTTTGTATCAACTTGGAGACAAGTTTTCTGTGTACATGAGGTATGTTTTTCATTGTTCTAATTATGCTCTTTATACTTTTATATTTGGCTTTTAATATCATTATTCACAAATATTTTTCTGATATGCATCATTTTTAGTGGTGGAATGTCAGCCATTAGCTATACCATAGTTTTTATTTATTTTTTCCTATGGAGTTGCACATTTAAGGCTTAAAATTTTTTACTGTCCTAAATTCTTCAGTAAACATCTTTGTACATAAAGCTTCTTCAAATTTATAATTACTTCATTAGGATAGATTCTGAGAAGTTGAAATCAGTGGATCAAATAATGAACATTTGAAGCTTTTTTAAAAAAAATATTTATTTTTTAGTTGTAATTGGACAAAATACCTTTATCTTATTTTCATGTGGTGCTGAGGATCGAACCCAGGGCCTCACATGTGCTAGGTGATACGCAGCCCTTTTTGTCTTATTTACTTATTTATATTCTTTGAACCACAAATTCTTTTTTTTTTCCTCTCTCTCTCTCTCTCCTGTAGTACTTGGGATTCAACCCAGTGGCATTGTAACGCTGAGCTACATCCCAGCCTTTTTTCACATTTTATTTCAAGATAGGGTCTTGCTAAGTTGCTGAGGGTATCGCTAAATTGCCTAGGGTAACCTCAAACTTGTAATCCTCCTGCCTCAGCTGGGATTATAAGCATGCATGATTGTGCTCTGCTTTTTTTTTTTTTTTTTAATGTTGATTCATTCTTCGTATAAGAAAGATCTGAATTTTCAATTTGTTATATTCTCTATTGTTTTGTTTATCTTATAGTTTTGTTGCATATTTTGCTGTCATATTTAAAAATCTTGATCTAATCAGAAATGTTTAGTTTCTACTATTGTTTTAAGGTTTGGAAATTCCTCTTCTTTTCTTCTCTCCAGAATAGTATTTATTTTTATCTTTTTCTGTTGTGATATATTCATTCAATCACTTGAGTTAACATAATGCATACTTTAATATTAAGTCTTCAATAGAGATTTACAAAACAGCTAATCAATTGGCCAATGGCATTTTTACTCTATTAACCCCAATTTTTTTGTGTAGTAAATTTTTATTCTAACTTTTGTATTATTTGTTCTACTTATCTTTTGTGTGTTCTTGAAAAGTGGCTTACTGTTTTAATAATGTTTTTTTTTAAAGAGAGAGTGAGAGAGGGAGAGAGAGAGAATTTTTTAATATTTATTTTTTAATATTTATTTTTTAGTTATTGGCAGACACAACATGTTTGTTTGTATGTGGTGCTGAGGATTGAACCCGGGCCGCACACATGCCAGGTGAGCGCGCTACCGCTTGAGCCACATCCCCAGCCCCTAATAATGTTTTTAAAATATTTTAATGTTTTAAAAAATGTTTATTCTGAAGTTTTAGGTGGACACAATATCTTTATTTTACATTTATGTGGTGCTGAGGATCAAACCCAGTGCCTCATGCATGCTAGGCGAGTGCTCTACTGCTGAGCTACAGCCCCAGCCCCCCCAAATATTTTAATTTTTGATAGGTTTCATTTTCCTTCCCCATGCTTTAAAAAATTATCTGCCCTCAATTCCATTTGTTTTTTCAGATGAAATTTTCTAATTTGCAAAGTTTCAAAAGAAAACTCAATGCTATTTTTGTAAGAAATATACCATGTGTACCTGAATTTGGAAAGTGTATCAAATATAAAAGGACTGAAGTCTAATCTAAACTGGATAAAGCTAATGAGGGAACATTCTGCCTCCATCCAGGGATAAAATGTGGTCACAAGGGCAGCTTGACTGGGGCTTTCACAGTGTGCTGAGGACCCACTTTCTGTCTTTCATCTCTCAGGAACACTCTCTCAGGCATGACAGACTTCCTGTCCCACTGGCCCTTTGTAACCTCAAGACAGCTGCCAGGTACAAAGTTACCAGGTCCTGACTTAGGGAAATGACCAATCAGCTTTTCTGATTGTTTAAATAGAAGTCCAGAAATTGATTCTTGTGGTCCTGATTGGCTCAAATGGTTAATGAGCCTGCTCCTAACACTGATGAATGTGGTCAGAGAGCTGGGAAGTGTTTACTAACATAAGCTAGTTAGGGTCACCCTTGTAGCAGGTGATGGGTATTGCTATGGCTGGGATGTGAGCTGTTCCCCAAAAGCTCATGTGTGAGAGAATGCAAGAAAGCTTAGAAGTGAAATGACTGGTTTAAGGCCTCATTACTCAATCAGAGCATTAATCCCTGCTAGGGACTGAGTGGTAACTGGTGGCAGGCAGGATGTGGCTGAAAGAGGTGGGTTATTTGGGCATGCTTTTGGGGTATATATTTTGCATCTGGTGAGTGGAGTCTCTCTCTCTGTTTCCTGATGTGATGTCCTGAGCTGCTTCCCTTTATCATACCTTTCCACCATGATCTTCAGCCTCACCTCAAGCCAATGAGTGGAGCCAGCTGTCTATGGACTGAGACCTCTGAAATAAACTTTTGAGCCCCTAAATAAACTTTTGTTCCTTAAAATTGTTCTTGTCAAAACTTGGAATAGAACCACCATTGGACCCATTTATCCCACTCTTTGGCATATACCCAAAGGACTTAGAATCAACATACTCTAGTGACATGTCCACATCAATGTTTATAGCAGCTCAATTCCCAATAACTAAGCTATACAATCAACATAGGTGCCCTTCAACAGATGAATGGATAAAGAAAATGTGGTATCTATACACAATCGAATATTACTCAGCCATAAAGAAGAATGGAATTATGGCATTTGCTGGTAATTTGATGGAACTGGAAACTATCATGCTAAGTGAAATAAAGCCAATTCCAAAAAACCAAATGCTAAATGTTTTCTCTGATATGCAGATGCCAGCTCACAATAGGCAATAGGGAAGAGTGGAGGGTTTACCTGATTGGACAGAGGAGCATGGGGGGAAGGGAGAGAAGGGAATGGGAAAGATAGTAGAATGAATCAGACATAACTTTCCTGTGTTCATATATGAATACATGACCAGTGTAACTCCACATCATGTACAACCACAAAAATGGGAAGTTATACTCCATGTACGTATGACATGTCAAAATCTTTCTACTGTCATGTATAAGTAAAAAGAACAAATAAAAAAATTGTTCTTGTCAGTCTTTTAGTCACAGCAGTGACAAAGCTTACTAAAACAGGTATTGAGTGATGTTGTGATTTGGATGTGGAATGTCCCCCAGAAGTTCATGTGTTGAAGTCTTGATCCCCAATGCAGCAAGGTTCACAGGTAAGGCTTTGGGAAAGGGATTAGATAGGAGGGCTTTGACCTCATCAGCCATTAAGAGCTGAACTACTGGGCAGGTGGGACCTGGTTGGAGGAAGTCAGTCACTGGGGGCATGCCCTTGGGGACTGTATCTGGCCCCTTTCTCTTTCTTTCTGTTTCTTGGATGCTATGAACTATCTGAGTAGCTTTCTTCTGCCATACCCTTCCGCCATGATGTTTTGCCTCACCTCAGGCCCAAAGCGGTGGTGCCAGCTGATCATGGCTTGAAACCTCTGAAACCTTGAACCAAAATCAACTTTTCTTCATTGAAGTTGTTCGTGTCAGGTATATCGATTATTGTGACAAAATTCTAACACAGATGAATATTGTAGTGGGCCTTCCAAATGTCCTCTTCAGGACTGCTTATCACCCCCCCCCCCAACCCCTGCTAGGAGTGTTGGCTGTGTGTGGCTCACTGCTGGGATCTCTGAGCATTGCCTACTGTGAAGGAGAACTACTAATCCAAGTTTCACCTGCCTCCCGGAGGATGATCTGGAGCAAATGACTGGCTGATGTGGGGACACAAAGGCCTGGCTCCCCATGATGAGTGGAAGCTGAAGGATCATGCAGTAACTTAGTTCCCCATAGAATTAGCTGAGACCTCAAGTGCAGTCACATTGACCCCCCCCCATCATCTGGTTGCTCCACAGCTCTGTCCTTTTACATCCTTAAGGGGGTAGCTGCTGAGAGCACTCTTTAATAAACCTTCCACATGCAATTCTTTGTTTCAGAACTTGTACCTTGGGAATCCAATCTAATATGGCAGTCCATCCCGCCTCCAACACTTGGCCAAGATTGAAGAGGGGTATCTTAAAGGAAACTCTAGGTACTGTTGGCATAGGTTGGGGGGGGGAGGAGTAAATCCACGGATGCTACCATGTTACCACATATAATATTCTCATTTACTACTATGCTGTGGTCAGCTTCTCCGTTCTATTAATGAAATATAAACCTCTAATAAGATTAAAAATATTTTTTATTAAGGAGTTTTCTGTTTCTCCATCTAGTATATTTTATAAGTTAATATTCCTTTTAAACTTAAGTTTTCAAACTGGTTATTGCTGGTGTTGTAAGGTTTTAAATAGAGTTTAAAAATATTAATTTTTCTTATATGCAAGAGCCTATACCTTGTGACATTACTTGGAGAACATTCTAAAAGTCCATTTTTAATTTTTCAAATGATAATGTGAGTTAAGAGTGAGACTAAAATTTCTCTTGGATGGGCTTGTTTGGTGTATCAGGATATTTTGAGTTTCCAAAAAACTTAGATTGTTGAGAAATGCTTTTAGAGGTTTGTTCATTCACCATAGACTCCAGTTATTCTGATTCACCCTTTAAAAGAAAAAAAGAAACTGAAAAATCGAAGCTAGCAACAGAGAAACCAGGACTACCAACTACAGGAAGGTGGGTCCATGTTCCTAAGAATTTGCACACGGCATCTTATTCTTTGAAAGTTTGCCTAGAAGAAGCTACTGCTCCCCCACACAAGACCCATAGGTCTTGGTTGTGTATTAGATGCTGCAAAATCAACTCTACTGAGGCAAAGCTTCAGCCAGAAGAGCCAGTTCCTCCCACTGTCCCATTCCCTCCGCTCTCATTCTGTATAACAAACCATCAACTCACACGTGCTTGTAGCTGTCACCAGGAGCTCCTATTTGCAGAATGGCAGGAGAGTTCCAATGCCAACAAATGTCAGCTTGTGCTAGTGAGACTGGCTAAGCTGCCCTAAAGATTCAAAAAGTACTTTGTCAGTTCCAAGCCTTCTTAATTTTTTTTCCCAAGAGCAATATGAGCTCCAAAAGATTTACATCTGTTTCTGCAGAAATGGCAACAATATTGATAATGTACCCAAGATAAGAAGAGTTTACTGAACAATAAGTGCTGGCGAGGATGTGGGGGAAAGGGTACACTTGTACATTGCTGGTGGGACTGCAAATTGGTGTGGCCAATTTGGAAAGCAGTATGGAGATTCCTGGGAAAGCTGGGAATGAAACCACCATTTGACCAAGCTATCGCCCTTCTCGGACTATTCCCTGAAGACCTTAAAAGAGCATACTATAGGGATACTGCCACATCAATGATCATAGCAGCACAATTCACAATAGCTAGACTGTGGAACCAACTCAGATGCCCTTCAAAAGATGAATGGATAAAAAAAATGTGGCATTTATACACAATGGAGTATTACACAGCATTAAAAAATGACAAAATCATGGAATTTACAGGGAAATGGATGGCATTAGAGCAGATTATGCTAAGTGAAGCTAGCCAATCCTTAAAAAACAAATGCCAAATGTCTTCTTTGATATAAGGAGAGCAACTAAGAACAGAGCAGGGAAGAAGAGCATGAGGAAAAGATTAACATTAAACAGAGACGAGTGGTGGGAGGGAAAGGGAGAGGGAAGGGAAATTGTATGGAAATGGAAGGAGACCCTCATTGTTACACAAAATTACATATAAGAGGTTGTGAGGGGAAAGGGGGGAGAAACAAGGGAGAGAATTGAACAACAGCAGATGAGGTAGAGAGGGAAGAGGGAGGGGAAGGGAGGGGGGATAGTAGGGGATAGGAAAGGTAGCAAAATACAACAGTCACTAATATGGCATTATGTAAAAATGTGGATGTGTAACTGATGTGATTCTGCAATCTGTATTTGGGGTAAAAATGGGAGTTCATTACCCACTTGAATCAAATGTATGAAAGATGATATGTCATGAGCTTTGTAATGTTTTGAACAACCAATTAAACATAAATAAATAAAAAATGAAAAAAATAAATAATGGTGATACATTATTTCTTATCTATTAGTTGGGGAAAATTAATCTGTTAATTAATTGTGTGAAGCACAATTCATTTTGTTTTTCCTACATGGAAAGGCAAACTTTCCAACACTATTTGTTGATGTCCACCTTTCCTCCCTGATTTGTAATAGTCCCTTGCAATAGACTGAATGTTTATGTGCTCCTAAAATTTATATTGAAACTTAACCCCCAATGTGATGGCAGCTGGAGATGGAGCCTGGGGGAGGGGACCTGGTGGGAGGGAGCCCTGGTGAGGGGATGGACTAGTGCCCTCTTTTTATAAAAGAGTCCGCAGAGGGCTGTCTCACCCCTTCTTCTGTGATGACATGGATGACAGAAGCTGATGGCCACCTATGAACCAGGAAGTCCACCCTCACCAGACTCCAAATCCATCAGCACCGCGGACTCCTCACCATCCAGAATGGGGAGAAATGAAGTTCTGCTGTTCAAAGGCCGTCCTGTCTGCAGCCTTCTTTAACAACAGCTAGAGTGCTCTAAGAACCCCTTGATCATAAAGTTCCCACATATTCAAAGGTGGACAGCTAGACTTCTGATTCTGCTCTATTGAGCCATCTATTTTTGCCTCCATAACTTAGTTTGAATTACGACAGCTTTATGAAAATTCTTGAAGTAAGTTGTTTCTATTTTTGTTCTTTTTTATAATCATCTCTGTTATTTTGGGATTTTCACTTTTCCATATAAATTTTAGAATCAGGACATCTATCATCTTATGTTAAAACTTAAAAAAAAAAAACTCACACTTTTTCTTCTTTTCTTCTCCATAAGCAAGGTTCTTACAGGTTTTGATGCATATTTCTAAAGAATAGGTTTTGAAGCAATAACGAATGGCAAATTCTATTTCTCCAGTGACATTAGCGTTGTCAAAATTACCCATCTCTGTGCAAGTGCTGTTAATGCTAATTAAACTTCCCTGAAGTAAAAAATGACAGATGTAATAAATTACTTCACAGTTAAAAGGTTTAAAAAAAGAAGAAGAGTTTACCGGTATTACTTATTTAATCCTTGGAAAAAATTTATGGTAGGTATTACTCTTCTTATTTCCACTTCACACAGAAAGTAACTAAAGCTAAAGAAGGCAAAATAACTTGTCCAGTTTACAGAGACAGGTGGTGGTGTCATTGGGAATTGAGTGTGGGTGTCGAAATTTCAAGATGAACAATATTGCTGATTAACTTTGTGTTACACTGTATATTTCTCAAAACTTCTTATTAACATTTTTCTGTCAATTTCTTATCAGGTTTGAGCTGGAAGGACCTTGCCAATTTATACCACTAACTAGTAGCTGGCTGTGTGCCTAATAGAATTGTGAATCGTCCTTACTTTTCCATATACATAAAAATATATGAGAACTTAAATAGTGGTGGGGATCAGGCACATATGGGCACACTGGCATATTTGACTTTGACTTTACATTCTGAGATAAACACCTTTTTTTATGTTATAAACTATGAGCTCATAGGATCTCACTATGTTCCAAACACCTTGACTTTAGTGGAAGTCCTGTCAAGTGTAGGGGAAGCAGTTGAGAACCTACTACCACAATAATTATGACTGACACACTGTCTGCTCAGCATCACACAGAACATAGTCAGTAATCACAATACCAACAAAAACAGCAATAGTGAAATGCTATTTATTATGCATTGTCTTGATATAAGTCATTAGTCTAAGACCTTTAGCCATGGTACTTATTTAGTCCTTTGAAAAACTGTGTAAGTAGGTATTTATTATTATTTCCATTTCACACAGTAAGAAACTGAATCTAAAGGAATCACTGCAGGTGACAAAGACAGGTGCATAGGTCACATAGATAGGTACTAAAATAGGGAGATTTGCACCCTTGCCTTGAAATGCTTTTAAGTTTTAGCTGTAAACATGATGATAAATGTTAGTGCGGTTTCCAAAAGAATAACTAGACAGTGTATGGGGCTGGATTTCAGGGAGCTGGGTCAGAAGGTGTTTTATTTGCTACAGTAAGGCTTACAATAGAGGAAGTCTGTTCTGCTCACAAATGTCTCAGTTTTTCTCCTCTTTTAGGGATACAGTAGAGTTTACCTCCTTTCCCATTAAAATTATTTTGGCCACATGGCTTGCTTTGATCAAAATTATCAGTGAAATGGACATTTATCACTTTCAGGGAGAAGCTTTTAAAAGCCACAGATATTCTGCTTCTGACCTTGATGGAATAACAGGGACCTGTTATGATTTGGATATGAGGTGTCCCCCAAAAGCTCACTCGTGAGACAATGCAAGAAAGTTCAGAGGTGAAATGATCAAATTATGAGAACATTAGCCAAATCAATGGATTAATACACCAATGAATTGGGTGGTAACTGCAGGCAGGGAGAGTGTGGCTGGAGAAAGTAGGTCACTGGGGGTGTGCCTTGGGGTTTATATTTCATCCCTGGTGAGCTGAGCTCTCTCTGCTTCCTCGTCGCCACGTCCTGAGCTGCTTTCCTCTGCCATGCTCTTCCACCAGGATGGGCCTCACCTGGGGCCCAGAGCTATGAATTCAGGCAACCACAAACTGAATGTCTGAAACTGTGAGCCAGAATAAACTTTGCCTCCTCTAAATAGTTCTTGTCAGTTCTTTTCATCAGTGACAAAAATCTAACTGAAACAGGACCAGATGTACCCTCTGGCCATAGGCAGATAGAAAGTTATCTATCTATATTGTACGGTTTTCAGCCTTTGGATGATAGCACAGGACAGCAATCCCTAAGAGAAGAAAAACCAACGAGAGGTGCCGTATGCATGTCCCAGCTCATGAGAGATGACATAGCACAGAAACACAAGCAGAGCCTGCAGGTCTAGCTAAAATGAAGAGACAGAATATAGAGTCTGGGGAAGCCACGGTAGCCACAAAATGTGAGGCACGTTGCTGGAAAGGAGGGAGCTTCATAGGGAAAGAGTGAGCTTTGCAGAGGGGTTCTCTTGAGTTTTCAGCTGAGGACCAGTCTAGATATGCATATGGGGGGAAATATCACCAGAAAACCCCCCAGAGTTTACATAGGGCTGGGAAAAGTTCATGTTCACATATGCCAAAGTAGGAAAATATCCTAAAAACAGGACACTGAGTAGAGTATCTCAAAATTGAGGGCAAATTAACTCTAAGTTAAAGGCTGCTCTGGGCCTGACTCAGCAAAACTCATAAGCAATCCTTGAAGATACTGAACAGATTCCATGTGAAGCTCAATAAAGGAGATAGATGGGGACTATAAACTGATTTTCATTTGCAGTGCACACTCTCAGATGTTTGTTTGCCACCTCTAGGCATTGGCTATCCCTGAAAGAGATAGTCTCTCCAGGGTCAGAAGGCCCTGATGTCAAAGCATCTGAAATACAGAAAATAAAAAGGCACGATGGATAAATAAAGGAACATAGTAATACACTAATAAATATATTTCAGAGCAAGGAATATTAAAGAGGAATAATAATGGCCATTTTATGTTGATGAGTGGATAGATTCATCAAAAGGATGTGACTTTCTAAACATACGAACATAAGATTCTAAATATATACACTTAGAGTTTCAAAGCAATAAATGATAGAATTGACAGGAGTAGACACATCCACAATTAAAGTAGGAAATTTCTACAGCTCTATTCCAATAATTAATAGAAAAAGCAGATATAAAAATCAGTAAGAATAGAGACGAGTTGAAAAATATTACCCATCAACTTAATATTTGCAGAATACTCCAACCAACAAAAGCAGAATACATATTCTTTTCAAGAATTCATGGCTCATTTACCAAAATTTGTCATCTTTTGGTTTCTAAACAAATCTCAATAAATTAAAAAAAAAACAAAACTGAAACCATCCAAAGCATTTTATTTCATTACAACAAAATTATAGTAGAAATCAACAACAGAAAAATATTTCTGGAAAATCATAAAATATTTGGAATTAACAACACACTTCTAAAAAATAAAAAGTAGTGAACACTTGAAGGTTTTGCCTTCCCTTTTGCTTTCTATGAGAGGAGAATCCAGATAAGAGGGTGGAGTTTTGTTATCTCTTCCTCTGTGACAACTGCCAATTTCCTCTGTGCCTGTACCTGTGATCACCTGATACATGCCTAGTCTGCCCCTAGATTTTTTCATGAGCTCCCAGGGAAGGTCAGTGGAAAAGAATTTGAGAATTAGGGCAAAAATCCTCCATATCTTGGAATCTCAGCTATTCCAAACTACAACTTTAGCCTACGCTTGGGTCTTTAAGAATCCACTAAACCTTTAGCTGATTTCTTTTCACTGACCTCTCTCTGGTCCTCTTTTCTGTGCTCTGCAGATAGTGAGAGTCTGTATGTCCTATCATCTCTATTTGAAGGGGCTTGTGATTCTGTGAATTTAGTCTATTTGGTTGCCTTGTAACCTCAGCTCTCTAATCGGCTAGAAAATCAGCATTGATTTGAAATTGGTAGATTTTCTACCTTTTTCTGGTTGCGAAGGTGGGAGCCATGTTTCTTTTGGGACATCCCACATTCTAAATAGAACTCGAAATGTAAAATGGAAGACAGAAAGAAGAAAATCAGTGAGAGTGGGCTTTGATAATAGTGAATCACCATGGCTAAGATGCACTACTCTTATTATGGGGTCCCATGTGTGCTCCTGATCTTGAATTTTCATGTGTGATCAACCACTTCCCTTATTATTTCACATATATCCTAATTAGCTCTTCTTACTTGGGTTTCTTGCAACTAATAAACCTTAAAACGTGCACGAAACTCAGTGTTCCAGAATCAGGAAAACTGCGATTACATTGCATGGTGGGCAAAATTCTAAAGATGACTCCAAAATTCTCATCTTTTGGTTATTCACACAGTAATGTAGGTATTGCTATAAAGGAATTTTGAAGATGTAAGTAAAGTACCAAGTCAGTTGACCTTAAGATTTGGATGTCATCTGGATGGACCTGACTTGAACAGTTGATCCCTTTGAAAGCAAGTTTTCTACGGGAAGATGCAAGAGAAGTTAGAATTGAAGCATGAGGATGATTTGGCATGCTGCTGTTGTCTTTGAAGGTAAAGGGGGTTGAGGCAAGGACCACAAATGCTGAGATCAACTTCCTGGCTCACAGTCAACAAGGAAGTGGTCACTTCAATTCTATAACTATAAGGAAATTCATGAGACTGGAAGAGGACCCCAAGCTCCAGATGGGAACAAGGTTAGGTGGTATGTCGATTTTAGCCTTGTGAGATCCTGAGCTGAGGTCCCAGCCATACCATTACGGATTTCTGACCTACAGAACTGTGAGATAACAAACATGGGTTGTTTTAAGATGTTAAAACTGTGGGGATTTGTTGTTCAGCAACAACAAATGGAATGGTATGGTGCTATAACCCTGATGGTAAGTAATTTTGTGTCCCTGTGATATCAGAATCAGATGCTTTTGGAAAACTATGCTTTCATAAGCAGGATGGGAAATTCTTGATGTTGAATGTGCTTATTATAGAGATTGAATCATAGAAAATATAAAAAAAAGAAAAGTTTATTTTGGTTCATGGGCCAACTGCATTGCTTTGGGCCTAAGTTGAAACAGAATTCCATGGTAGAAAGACATGGTGGAGGAACACTGCTCATGGCCAGGAAGGAGAGAGGGGATTGGAGAGGGAAAGAAAGCAGAGGGCCATAGGAAAGATGAACTCTCTGGGCATGTCCCCAGTGACCCACCTTCTCCAGTTATTTCCTGCTTTCTCCAGTCATTCCCCACCTGTCTACAGTAACCACCCAGTTAATCCATTCAAACTAGGATGGACATGCTGCTGTTGTCTTTGAAGGACTTTTACCTTCAAAGACAACAGCAGCATGCCAAATCATCCTCATGCTTCAATTCTAACTTCTCTTGCTTCTTCCCGTAGAAAACTTGCTTTCAAAGGGATCAACTGTTCAAGTCAGGTCCATCCAGATGACATCCAACCTCTATTTAGGTTAGAGCTCTCACAGTCTAATCATTTCACCTCTGAATATTCCTGTATTAACATAGGAGATTTTTTGGGGGGGGGCGGGTACCTGATATCAAATCATGATAGAGAGCAATTGACATTCATATAGAAACTTACCTGAGCTCAAGTAGATAACAAACCTGAGGTTGCTAACTGTAGCTCTGTTTTGATATAGAAGATGAAAATATGGTGGACAAATAAAGTAATAATGACAACAGCCACTACCATGAATAATGGAACTTCTTTTTTGTTTCTTGTTACTATTTAGCACTTCATTAAATGGTGTTCTTTGAACATGTATACAAAATTGAACAGTGTTTTCCATTCTCTGTGTATCTGTCAAGAGTAGGGAAAGGGACATTTACTCCTTACCTGTCTGATGATATATATATATATATATATATATATATATATATATATATATATATATATATATATATATATATAATTTTTAAACTGTGGTTGTTTTAAAGATTTATATTTCTCAAATATAGACCTTGAAATTTATAAAATTGGAATTATAACAAAGAAGAAGCACAAACAGAAAGCAGCAGTTCCTTTTATAGTAATGGGTTAAGGATATATAATGTTTTTCATTTTCAATGATGAGACATTATTATGTAAGGTATCATTACATTGTCACTAGTAGTAATATTAGGTAGTCGTAGTGGTAGTAGTACTGAGGCTTGAACCCAAGGACACTTAAGTGCCTAACTCTTTTAATTTATTTATTTGGTGCCAGGGTTTATTAATCCCTGATTCACACCTCCTGGAGCCCTTCTCATTTTTTGAGCCATGGTCTCACCAAGTTGCTGAGGCTAGCTTTGAACATGCAATCCTCCTGCTTCAGCCTCCCAAGTCACTGGGATTATATAGTCAGGCATCATGGTACTGGCCTGACTATAGTTATATTTTCTTTAGTATTTCTACAGATCATCTTATTTAACCTTCAAAATAGTCATTTGTGTTAAGTGGTATTCTTATCCCTGCTTTGCTGGTGTAGAAACAGGCACAGATAGATGATGTCTCATAGCACAAAGATCAACTTCACTTCCTGAGAATCTGAGAGCCTGTATTATTAATTTCACTCAAATACACTTATTAAATTGAATAATAAAACATCTACTCTGTGCCAGTCTCTATTTTGGTAACTTTGAGTGTGCTTTTTCTAATTCTTACAAAAAGCCCGGTGTGGTGGTGTGTCCCTTAATGCCTATTTTAGTTTCATAATGTGCCTTTTTTGGGGTGCAGTGGTGGTGGGAATCAAAGCCAGAGCCCATGTTAGGTAAGTGCAGTACCACTGAGATTTACCCTCAGCCCTATAATGTCCTCTTAATCTTGGAGTTTCAATTCCTAGCTGTTCTATAAAAAGGAGGAACCACACTCTTTAATATGAAATTTGAATTATACTCTTCTTAATGCACTCAAAATACTTGGTTTCTGAGCCAGAACTATTAAATTAGGCCTTCCTTATTATTTATTTTAAAATAATTCACACTTTATCTGAAACATAGCATATAATAATACAAATAATGTAGGTAGCATTTACTAATCATCTCAAAAAATTGGATTTTAGTGCAGTTTGGCCACACAATACTAGAATACTTTGAGAGATAATAGTGCCATGTCACTAAAGTCTGAGAACAGATGGTAACCAATTTCTTCAGAGTTCTCTGGCTTGCAGATTGAATGATAAAATTCAACAATAATAGTAACCATTATTACCACAATTTTAATTCGTGTACCACATGATTAAATTTTAATTAAATAAGAACCAAAATTAAAATCCTGGAGGAAGAATCTTCCTAAGCAATGAAGCACTCAAGCATTTTTGCATTTTTATCTAGACAAAAAAGCAAAAACAAATAACAAACAAACAAACAAAAAAAACCTGTCCACCCAGGAGCTAATCCATTTTCCACACTCATTATCATTCAGATGAGCCTTTTGTAAAACAAAGATGTCGGCTTGGCTTTTTTCAGGGTCTGAGAACGCCTTTCTTATTTGGATTGTACAAATACAGAGGACCCTCTGGATCTAATTAAGAGATTTTTCACCTGCCATCCTTCATTCATTCAGTTCACAACCATTTATGGAGCACGTGCTATGTTCAAGGCACAACGTTAAATACTGTATTACACTAAGAGTTATACCACAATGGGCCAATCATAAAACCACACTCTTAATTAATCTTGCAATTTTTAATGATTTAATTCTTTCATTCAAGAAGGCCTTATTAACAACGAAGTGCCAGGCTAGGCACTGGGACTGCCAAAATGAACTCACAATCTCTGCTTTCACGTGCTCACAATCTAATGGGGGGAGGCAGAGACATAAACAAGTAATTATTGTGCAATTGAGGTCCTGCCATAAAGGTCTGCAATGGTGTAATGGAGCGTGTGTGTGTGTGTGTGTGTGTGTGTGTGTGTGTGTGTTAGAGAGAGAGAAAGAGAGAGAGAGAGAGAATGTGTGAGTAGAGGGGATTGTTAGTAGGAGAATCAGGGAAAGTCTTCTAGAGGAGATGTCATCTGAGTTGACTCTTGAAGGACAAATACAAGTTTCCCAGGGGAGGGAGGAGAAGATAGTCCAGATCTAGGCAACTGTAGTCCTATGTCAGTGGGAAGATGGGGAACCACCTGGAGATGAGACTTCAGCAATATGGAATGAGGAATCATGTTTGAGAATCATTTAAGTAGATTCAGATGGACTTGTTGATATTAGACTATTTTCTTAAAAAACCCCCAGCAATTTAAGTAATATTTCAAGTTGATGTGATAACAATGAATGGGCATTATTATCACTCCATGCACAGGACCTATTATTATTATCATGGTCACTGTGACTATTATTTGTATTTACGACTTCCCATCCCATCAGAATGGCTTCTCCCTAGGACCGGGATTGTTCTATGTGTCTGGGCCAGATTCTAAGTTTACATTCATCTAAGCAATCTTGCTGCCACAGTTAGTGATTGTGGGAGTGGGAAAGTGAATTCAGCAGAATCACAGTGGGGAAAGAGCTGGGGTAATATTGGTGATAATACCCTAAACTTGGGGTGGTGGTTTGGCTCAGTTGTAGAGCATCTGCTTAGCGAGTGCCAGGTACTAGTTACCATCCCCAGCACCAAATCAATATCTTTTATTGAACAGAAATGTTCTAACTACTGCCTTAAGCTCTTCATAGGTGTTATCTCAAATCCTCACAACATCCCAAAGTGGGTCTTTCTATACCCTTTTACATATAGGATCCTTAGGCTCCAAGAAGTCAGATGACTTGCTCAGTGCCACTGTGCTAGTCAGTAGTAGAACTAGGACCAATTTCTGTCTAATCTTCTGTATATCCTCCTCCAAGGAGACCTAAGACAGCAATTGCAAGACCTAGAGAAGACCATAAATGAACTTGAACAGCTATTGTCCAGAATAGAAAATACCAGAAAATGGGTGTAGCTTCAAAAATTAATTCAGAGTTGTAGAATTCCTGGCTTTTCAGTTTTAGGAGTTTTATTTATTTATTTATTTATTGTTTGGCTTTGGGAAGGGAGAAAGAGAACAAGATGTAGAAGATGGGGGTGGGGATGTAAGAAACAGTTTCCTAACATGGGAAGAAAAGTGAAGGCAGGGCAGGCTCCCTCCAGTGCAACAGAACCAGCTGGCTCTATAATTTAACCCTTTGTTTATTGTGGCAAGAACAAAGCACAGTCTGCTTGTGAAGTCCTTCCCAACCACAGTTACATGGGGAGGGGGGAAATGGGGCCATCACAGGATGAAAGCAGTTTCCTCCATTTGTTCCCCTATCTGATGGGCACCTGAAGGAATGAACAAAATAGTACAAGATGAAAATTTGAAACATGTTACTAAAGGAGTGTTCTTAAATTTTGAAGTTAGATGATGTTCTTATCACATTGGGGTGGTGGTCCAGTTGAGACTCTGGAGTTCCCTATGGTTTTGTAATCTAGAAGCCACCCAGCACACTACGATCCCCAGGGGAACAATGTCTCAGTACCTCCATATGATCCCTGAGCACAGCATCTCATCCATTATCCAAGTGGCCTATTCTAGAAACCATCTTTCGGGTGTGCCTTTTCATTTGTTCCTTCAGTCCCACATGCTGAGAGTGATGACAAGGGTCATTTCTGGTTAATGTTGTGGACAGTGCACTCAGAGTGACCTTTCCAACTGAGAAGCAACCATTCAGCCTGTATCTTAAAACAGATTTCTCAAAAAAAAAAAGTGGGTGTATTTTCTTACAGATCACACTTTGAATTTACACAGAGATGCCTGCAACTTAACTCTTTCCACAAGGAACATAAAAAATTTTTTTAGGGTCTGAAAGAAAAAAAAAAATCTCTGGTGGAGTTCTGTTGCATGGACAAAAGGGAAGTGATTTTCAGCAGAATGGAATAAATGTGTAATTGTATTTACAACAGAAAACATTATAGCAAATAAACAGGCACTTAGCCAGGTCTTCTCCTTCTAATAATTGCCTGTCTTAGGTGTACCAAACTATCACATGCTTCCTGAAAACATTATTATTATTATTTGGTACCAGGGATTGAACCTACGGCTCTTAACCACTAAGCTGCATCCCCAGCCCTTTTTATTTTTTATTTAGAGACAGGGTCTCACTGAGTTGCTTAGGGCCTCACTAAATTGCTGTGGCTGGCTTAGAACTTGAGATCCTCCTGTCTTGGCCTCCCAAGAACTGGGATTACAGGCATGAGCCATCATGCCTAACAGAAAACATTATTTTCTTGGTAACTAAAATGATTGTTAACATTTATAAGATGCTAGATTAACTCAAATACCTTGTTCAGTTTATCTTTTTTAGCACTTGATAAGCATACTGGATGGAAGATATTCTAAGGGTAGCAATTTTGAAATATCTACAAAAACCATCTAGGAAGTAAAATAGTCTCTATATATAACTGACTAATGTACTTAATTCATCTTGAGCTATGTTTTAATCCAATTTTTTAGTTATTGGTGACAGAGTCTGGCCTTCTCTTGACATCTAAGGCAAATTGGAATTGTCTGTTTCCCAGTCATTGGCTGCTATGCAGTCACCAAACAACAACAGAAGTTATTATTGGGTACACAGTACCCGATAGGCTGGGGTACACAGTAGAATCCTGTTTGACTATTTGCATAACCTTCTCTTCTCTGGTAACCAAGAGTTGACTATAATGGAAGCTGGTACTTGGCAACTCAGAGTTCTGGAGAAGTCATGTTTAATTCACCTTTGTATGTGATCATGTCTAAAGATACTTAGGAAGAATGTTTTGATTATTGAGTCTGTATCCCAGGTCAGCTCAGACAGCAGCGGCTGCATGGCAGGATGGTGAGAGGAGAAAGGCAGCCAGGGAAGAACTCAGGTGGATTTTGCACCACGTTGTTGAGATTGCGTTGAATTGTAGAGCTCTGCTTGAGATCCAGTTTGATCTCAGGTCATCGTTCATGGTGCTTGTCTGAAAGTCTTCGGCATTTTAAATCGCCTTTGTCGAAACAGTTCATAGCTGTAGAGCCTTTGCACAGGGCGTGTTTCATGACTCCCCTGCCCTTTTAAAAAAAAATTTGATTTGTTCTTTTTAGATATGCACGACAGTAGAGTGTATTTTGACATATTATACATACACGGAGTCTATCTTATTCTAATTAGATCCCATTCCTGTGGTCGTACACGACATGGAGTTTCACTGGTGGTGTATTCATATATGAATAAGGCAAGTTACGTCACATTAACTGCACTGTCATTCCTATTCCTATGCCCCCTTCCTTCCCTTCATTCCCCTTTGTCTAACCCATAGAACTTTATCACCCCCTCCCCTTGTTGTGTGTTAGCATCCGCATAACAGAGAACATTCAGCCTTGGGTTTTTGACTCCTCTGCTCTTTACCTTTATTGATACCTACTGAAGGATCTGGCTGACTTGTCAATAGTGGAGCACAGGGCTGGCAACTTGGATGGATGCCTGTGTGCTGTCCTGGCCCCTCTGCATGCACATGCCCTGGAGGCTGGGGAAGAATACAGCTGGCCAGAGGCTCCTGTCCCTGATCTTCCATCCTCTCCGATGCAGGTGGCTCAGTGACTGCTGTCCAGCCCAAGGGAACACAGCACATGATCCAGGTGCTCAGTTCAGAGAGAATGTTCCCTATTGAAATCACGTTGGGAACATGGCCCCTCAAAGCCAGTCGTTGTGGGTCCTTCTGTTATTTGGAAATGACCATGTCAAATGTCTAACAAAAGTGTTTCAACACCCCATCTCCTTTTTTGGTGATTTGTGTAGGAAAAGTTAAATCTGGTGCTTGACCTTAGCAAAGAAAATGTACATATTCCACTTTTGTTCCTTATTCTTACAGTACACTTCTAGAACATACAACTAGTTAAGAGAAGGGGTATTTGCAATTATAGGCAAAAGTAACAAAATAGGGCACTCTTTGATTTGAAATCTCTGACTAGTAACATTGGGCTTGTATTTTTTAAAAGAACTTGGCATGGCAAAGTAAGGGGAAAATATAAATAACGAAGGAATTTCTAACAGTTGCCTAAAACGAATGGGAATCTAAGAAAACACGAAATTCTTTCCTAGTAATGTTTAAATGCAAAACACAAGTTAAGCATGAATTAAAGTTCTTTTCAATTAAAAAATAGTTACCTAGAGAGAAATGGACTTAGGTTAATTTTAACGAATGCCCTTACTTCATATAAAATGAAATACTTTGATCCTTATTTTTTTATCTTCTTCCTTTTGGAAATTGCTGTTAAAAACAAATATAACAAATATAACAAATGTTCAATTATATAGAATTTTTTCTGTAATGATAAATATTTGTCTCAGCTTCATGAATTGGAGGCTGTATCCTATCTAGCCTTTTATTATGAACTCCCTTTTTTTATGAGATTCATTTAAAATTTTATTACTGTGTAGATCACACAGCGGAATAACAGTGTTAATAAGTTGATACTGTAGCTGCAGGATTTGGGACCTACGCTGGTGAAGCTTGCTGCCCCAGGGCCAACGGCTGCTCATTTATTTCACCATATTTAAATCAATTGTGGAGGCGGTCAGACAATAAATTGTATCCATCTCTGGTAATAAATCTGGCATCTCAAACAGCAGAGATTTCGACAAAGATTTAATAGCTCCCGTTTTTGGGGGTGAATTGTCCTTTCTATCATCTCATGCAGGGAATAAAAATGATGTTTAGATGGAAAATCAACATTCTTTTTCTCTTGTTAAAATTCTGTCTTACCACCGTTGTAGCTGAGTCCAACGTTTCCAGTTTCTGTAAAACTCCCACTTAACTGCTGGAGGGGAATTCTTTTGTCTGGGCAGCGGAACAAGATAACCGACTTAATCTTCCTAGTAACACGTGAGTCGCCATGTATCATTTTAATCTGCAAAACACTAGGGCTGAGTAGTGTCACATGCTGATTTTACTTTTCTATGAGAAAGTGACTCCCTGGCTCAATGATGGATGGCTTGTTCTCTTTAAACAACAGTCAAGATGGTGAATGCCCCGGGGTGATAGACAGAGTGTGCAATGGGAATGGGGGCAAATCTGATGGCCCAGTTCAAGTTCACCTGACAAAGCTGGAGCAGTCTGCAAGCAGCATTTGAGAAAGGATTATTCACACTTGCATTATATTTTTGAATGCATTTTCTCCGTGTGCAGCTGCAAAGCTCCCTCACACTGAAGGTTTAGGCACCATAATAAAGAGATTTAATTTTTTTTTTCTTCTCTCACTCTCTCTTCTTACACTTTACACCTAGTTTCTACGGAACTGTTGAGGCAGAGGACATCTGTATATCCAAACGACACAGAACAAACATCATCTTCAAAACAATAGCCCTGCTGAAAGACAATAACAAAAGCTTGACGTTTCTGATCTCTGAAGGGACAAAGATTAAGTCTCCTTTGCTTGAATTCAGCTTATGAAACTTAGCATTTTAAATATTGTCATTTCACAACTCTACACACTCCACAAGCGAAAAATAAAAAAAAAATGGATCATTTCATCCTAATTAGAAAAATGATAATGTGGTTTTCCTAAGAATTCCTTGAAAAATTCTCAATATCCATTTTGCTATGAGAAATCTCTATTAAAGAACGAAGGGAGAAAATTAGAAAAATTTAAACACAAGGGAGCAAAGGGAGTTTCTTTATAAGGAAGGGGTGGGCCTGAGACAATTCTATTCTTTCTCTCCTTCTAACTTTCCATCCTTCTGTTCATCCACAGATCTACCCATATCCCACCTTGCTGGCAATGTTTTTTGAAGCCTGGAGAGTTCAGACATTCTCTCCTTCTTGTCTGTCACTTTATGTAGCAAGAATTAGGGATTTAATAAGTACTTACTGAGCATCTAAAATGCACAGAACTATCCCTGGTGTCTCCCTTATTCATTTAGTCGTTCATCCACGTGAACAGAAATGTACTATGCATTGATGGATGTGAAGAGGCACAAGGCCCAGCTCACGCTGGTGAAGATGGACAGGGTCATATTCAAGTGGCCTGCAATAATCCCCACCTGCTGCCACTCATGTCCTTTTGTTCTCCTCCCACACTATACCAAGGGTGCTCTGTGGGAACAACAGAATATAGAAGTGATGGCATGTTGCTCAAGAGGCTAGGTTACCAAAGACATGGTGGCCTCTCTCTCTCTCTCTCTCTCCCTTGGATTTCTCATTCTGGTTGAAACCAGCTGTCATGTAGTTTTGTGGACAGGCCATGTGATAGGTAACTGAGGCCTCTGACCCACAGCCACACAAGAGAGCATAGAAGCGGATCCCCCAGTCCCAGCCAATCCTTCAGATGACTGAAATCCCAGCTGACATCCTGACAGTAACCATAATAGAGATTCTAAGTCAGAAATAGCCGGCTAAGTGAATGAAGCAGGAGACCACCGTGCTAAGTGAAGTAAACCAGACCCAGGAAGTCAAAGGTTGAATGTTTTCTCTAATACGTGGAAACTAGTCCAAAAAAAAAAAAAAATCAAGAAAGAAAAGAAAAGAAAAGAAAGGGCATGGGTAGGAATTCTATCAAAATAGAAGAAAGATCAGTGGAGTTGAGGAAGAGGATTGGGGGGTGGTGGACGAGGAATAGCATAAGGGAAGAAGAGTGAACTGAATCTGACCTAACCTTCTTATGTGTATCTATCTATCTATCTATCTATCTATCTATCTATCTATCTATCTATCTATCTATCTATCTATCTATATCACAATGAATCTCGACATCAAACAAACAAACAAAACAAGAAAAAAAAACTGTAAGTAAGTAGCAGAAAGATGCAGTAGAATAGAGGGAAGGAAACACAGGGAGGGAGGGAGGAAGGAAGGGAAAGGGAAAGTACAGGGGACTGAATTAGAGCAAATTATAGTTCATGCTTTCATAATTATGGCAGAATGAATCCTAATGTTATGTATAACTAAAAAGAACCCCCCCAAAAAGGAATTTAAAAAAATGCCCAACTAAGTCACCCTCCTCCAATTTTGGATCTGCAGAAACTACAAGATAATAAGTGTGTCGTCTGCTTTTTGTTGCTATGTCTAAAATACCGGACATGGATCATTTAAATGAGGAAAGGTTTATTTGGGCTCACATTTTCAGAGGTTTCAGTCTGTGCTTGGTTGGTTCCATTTCTGTGAGCCTAATGCTAGGCAGAGCATCATGGCACAAGGATGTGGTAGAGCAGAGCTGATCAACTCCTGGCAGCCAAGAAGAAGAGAGAGGAAGGGGCCAGGGACAAGATATGGCCCCCAAGGGCATGCCTCCAGTGATCCACTTCCTTCAACCAGCCCTATCTGCCTGTAGTTTTTACCATGTCCAAATAGTCAATTCAAATTACTAATCCATCAAATGGATTAATTCACTGATGAGGTTAGAATCCTCATAATCCAATTTTTTTTTTTTTCTAAAAGCCCCATCTCTGCACATAACTGTACTGGGGACTAAGCCTTCAACACACGAACCTCTGGGGGACATTCCAAATCTAAACCATAACAATAATTTTTTTTGGGGGGGTTGGCTACTGGGATTGAACCTAAGGGTGCTTGTTGAATCACATCCCCAGATCTTTGTATTTTTCTTTATTTTGACACAGGGTCTCACTAAGTCACTTAGGATCTTGCTAAAGTGTGAGGCTGGCCTCAAACTTGTAATCCTCCTGCTTCAGCCTCTCGAGCAGCCTGGTTATAGGCATGCACCACCATGCCTGGCTGATAATGTTGTAAGTCTCTATGTTTTTAGAGAAATTTATCATGTAGTAATAGGTAAATAATACTGAAGATAATTGTAACTCAGCTACAGTATAGATAATATGAAACAACTGCATATTAGCTTGCCTGCCCTTCCTTCTTTCTTTCCTCCCTTCCTTCATTCCTTTTGTGGTATTGGTGATAGAACCCAGGGGTGCTTTACCACTGAGATACTTCCTCAGCCCTTTAAAACTTTTTTATTTTTAAATTTTGAGGTAAGGTCTCTCTAAGTTGCCAAGGCTGGCCTCAAACTTATGATCCTCCTTCCTCTTGCCCAAGTAGCTGGGATTACAGATAAGTGCCACCATTCCTGGCTATGTTAGCTTTCATGTTAACTGTGCAATGATAGCTACAGTTATTTGGGGAGATTAAAGGAGGGGTCTTACTTAGGTTAGTGTTAGAGTCTATAAACAAGTCAGGATGGCGCCTGGCATTTTGCCAGAGGGAGTGGTTTGAAAAGTAACTCCAGCGAGCCATTAAGTGTGGAGATTCCTTATTGGTTGACTGCTGTATCTAGTTTATGCTAATTAAGATAAGCTGTGTGGAATGTATAAATATCTCTGTTGTCCTACAATAAACGGCTCCCACTCCTGCTGTATTGATCTATACAAGTCGTTCGTCCCCCCCCTCTCCCTGCGCGATTATTTTGCTGCAGCCGGTCTAAGGCAGGTTAGAATAGGGAAAAAAGGGAATAAAGGTTTTTAGGGAATATTTTTTGTGTGTGGTGCTGGGGATTGAACCCAGGATCTTGTGCATCAAGGCAAGCACTCTACCATCTGAGCTTTATCCCCAGCCCTAGGGAATATTTCTTGAAGGAAGTGTTGACTCAGGAGAGTTATTAAGCATGAAAAGACAGAAACTGCAATTATTCTATAGGTACTAAAAACAAATAGTCACAAATGATAAAGCATCTTATAATGTGCTGGAGAAGCAAGGTGGGTCATAAACTAAGCTATAGTCAGTTCTGTCTCACAGGGTTTATTGCAAGAATAGAAGAAGTGATGGGCCAAGGAAAAAGCAGCTTACATGTGCTCATGTAATAATGTGTACATTCTACTGGAAAGGAGAGTCATTTGAAGTTCTTATTAACAGTTCTGGATGTAAGTAATACATGGTTACTGCAAAAATTTTTGGAAATGCAAATGATATAGAAGAAATGAAATCCTCATTCAAGAATTCACTAGGGAAAACATTATGACTACTTCAATATATTGTATATTATTTTTCCTATTTAGATGAATTCTGAAGTAGCCTGGGCCTGGGAGTGGACACTTCCCTTGTCCAGCTGTGGATGAGAATATAATCCGGCCAGTTGTCACTGCAGTCATTGAGAGTCTGAGTAGAGGACCAACCGAGATGTGCCTAGACTCCTGCCTACAGACACTATGAAATAATAAATATGAGTTGTTTTAAGCTGGTAAGTTTGAGATATGCAGCCGTGGGAAACTATTACCTTTTCCAGTGAGGCTTTTACTCCCAGACTCCACTATATCTGTTCACATCAAGGTCACCAATGAACTCTACCCTGCTGAATTGAACAACTTAGTTCACAGTCCTCGTCTTATTCATCCACGAATACCATCTGACACCACCCATCTTTTCTTCCTTAATTAATTCTATACCCTTGACTCAGAATTTCCTCTCCTTCTTTCTCTTTTCCTCCTTCTAAAAAATTCGAAGTTACATCAGATCTTCTTTCCTCCTTGTCTCATTCTCTCTTTTGTATTTTCTATCCCTTTCTCTTTGTGCTGCATTTTTGACTCATTTTTTAAATTCTACTTCAACAATTATTTGTTGAACTATGCCTAATCTGCAATTTAACTTTTCTATTGAGTTACAAACTTAAATGCCCGTGTTTTTCATTTTTTAGAAAATAATGTGGCTTTTTTGAGGTACCAAAGTGCATTCTAATGTCATATATAGCTAATGAGAACAAATAAACATGAATAGAAAAATAGAAATCTCAAAAAATTATATTACTAACTAAAAAATTAAATTGAAAATGATTAAAAAGAGAATATTGACTTTACATGTTATAAATTGAATTTATGACATCCCTGGTGTTGAAGGACAAATAATATCATTTGCTTGTGTCTATATGATATTAAAGGTAAGACTAAGAATGAAAAAAAATATATAAATATGAGCTATGTTGGAAGAACTAAGAAGGTGAAAATGTTATCGTATCTTGACAGAATTTTTCCCCCTAAAGTAAAAAGTAAGCATCGTAACACTTAATAAACTCACTCCAAAGGGCAATTATTTATGTTTTCTGTATTAGAAGAAAAGTTTTCTCTATTTTAATAAATTTTTGATGTCGAGAGAAAAAAAACCCAGTTGGCCTTTTAATACTTACATGAAGCTTAAAATACTTTTGATTTTTTATTAAGAATATTTAAAAATACTGGTTATTTATTGTTACTTTATATGATATATAAACATATAATATTAAATAAAATAAAAAGTAACATCATGTAGTTCTTGAAGAGGATTGATGACCCACAATGTTTGGGCCGTGGTCTCCTCTTGAATAGAGGAATGGGTAGATCAGGGATGGAGGCTTCAACGACATTTAATTTCTTAAGATGATGGACATTTGCATAGACACAAATTTAAAGAGATTTTTTTTCAGAGGATCAATAAATTTATTCAGTAATGAACATTTCACTGAGAGTATGTATGGGCCTATCAAGGAGTTTGCGGCAAGGGGGGATTTTTAAAGGCAAAATCATTTGTTTTTAAACAAAAATGCTTGGTTCCAAGGATCATTAATAAATGTAGTGTTGGCCCAAGGCTGATCAGGCCATTGCTGGATAAATTTCCTCGCAGATATATTTTTTTTTTATTAGTTGCTCATGACAATATAATGATCTTAAAAATTCTCTATTTCTGTTCTTTATAATACAGAGATGTGCAGTGCTACAAAGCTTTTATTTCCTTAGATTCCTGTCTCTGTCAGTCTCATCTGACTTAGCAGATATCCCAGTTGGTTTTTCTTGAACTGACTAGGTGACCCTGACTGGCTTGAAATCCCAGGCTCAAGCCGTCCTCCTGGCTCAGTTTCCAGCCTCCCTAGTGCAGGGACTACAAATCAAATGGAGATCTAACCCTTCACAAAGAAGTATGTTCTTATAGTTCTTATATGTGCTTTCTATCAATTTATGTCTCTATCACATCCAATTTCTAACTTCTTTACACATCATTGTTCTTTTGTGGTTTTTTTTTTTTTTGGTGGTCTTTTGTGGATGTGGCTAGGAAATATCTATACTCCTAGTCATGTGTTGTGGTACACATTTATAATCCCAGTGACTCAGGAGGCTGAGGTAGGAAGATTGCAAGTTTGAGGCCAGCCTCAGTAATTTGGACTCTATCTTTATTTATTTATTTATTTATTTATTTTTGAGAGAGAGAGAGAGAGAGAGAGAGAGAGAGAGGGAGAATTTTTTTTTTAAAAATATTCATTCTCTAGTTTTCGGTGGACACAACATCTTTGTTGGTATGTGGTGCTGAGGATCGAACCCGGGCCGCACGCATGCCAGGTGAGCACGCTACCACTTGAGCCACATCCCCAGCCCTGGACTCTATCTTTAAATAAATAAATAAATAGGATGGGGGATGTAGGTCAGTGGTAACCCAGTGCCCTTGGGTTCAAAGCCTAGTGTCAAATAAATAAATAAATAAATAAATAAATATTCAGATTCTTTTGTAAATATAAAATCCTGATTTTCCCCCTCATTTTGTCTGCTTCAATGGGGATTGATGAACTTTTTATGTTCCTCCAAATAAAAAATAGTTTTCACTTGGAGCCTAGGTCACCACCACTGCACTCTGCTGTTGTAACACAAAAGCAGTCAAAGGTAATACGTAACTGGATAACTGTGTTCCAATAAAACTTCATTTATAAAATTCGATGACTTTTCATAGTGTGTTTGGCCCATGGACTACTTTGCTGATTTCTGTTCTACAGCATCTGAAAAGCCACTCTGTCAATTAATGGCCTCTACCTGCTTTGTCAGCAATCTCTTTTCACTGTCTTCTTTTCTTGTTAGAAAAATTCTCTAATTTTTCTATAGAATTTTTCATTGTTGACCACTTCTCCTTATAGTCTTGCCTAACAAATTTATTTGATATGATCTTGATTTTTCATCACCTCTATTTGTTTTTAAGATTTACTTGCTGTTTTCTCCTATTACCTTATATTTAAGAAAAAAAAACTAATGAAGACTTTAAAATATGTATAGAAGCAGAAAGACATGTAAAATGAATTCTCAAGTATGCATTTCCCAGTTGTTTTAGTCAGTTTTTTCACCTCATGACTAGAAGATCTGATCAGAACAATTGTAGAGGAGGAAAGGTTATTTGGGGGGGGGGCTCACAGTTTCAAAGGTCTCTGTCCATAGACGGTCAGTTCCATTCCTTGGGGATGAAGGTGAGGCTGAACATCATGGAGGAAGAGTGTGGCACAGGGAAACAGTTCACATGATGGATTAGGAAGTAGAGAGAGAGAGATATCCACTTGCCAAATACAAATATATATCCACAAACCCCAATGCCCCATCTCCTCCAGCCAAACCCAATCTGCCTTCAATTTACACTCGATTAGTCCCATCAGGTGATTAATTTACTGAGTGGGTTAAGATTCACAGCCCAATAATTTCTCCTCTGAATCTTCTTCACTGTCTCATATATGACTTTTTGGGGGGCACCTCACATCCAGACCATAACACTGGTTCAACATCATCACAAAATTGAATTCTTGCCCTATTTTTTTTTTGCTTTGGCATGAGTATTTTATTTTATTTGAGTACTGAAGATTGAACCCAGGACTTTGTACACAAGACAAGGGCTCTGCCACTGAAATACATCCCTATCTCTGGCTTGAGTACTTAAGATATTACTTTACCAATTTCATCTAACATCAAACCCATATTAAAAATCCACAATTGTTCCCCAAATGTTATTTTATCACTGACTTGTTATTCCACTTTTAGTGATTGGACTGATGATATATGCAATGGAATATTATTTAGTCATAAATAAGAATGAAATCCTGTCATTTGCAGTAAAATGGATGGAGGACATTATGTTAAATGGAATAAAGCAGACACAGGAAGACAAGTAACACATGTTCTCTTTCATATGTGGAAGTTGAAAGAATATCAATCTGAAAGTAGACTAGTGATTACTAGAGATTGGGAAGGGTGTGTGTGTGTGTGTGTGTGTGTGTGTGTGTGTGTGTGTGTGTGACAATGGAAAAAGAATGGGTGGATTTGATTAGGGCATGCTGTATGCATGTATGGAATTATCACACCAAACTCCATTAATATGCACAAATAATATGCCTTAATAAAATAAAGTAAATATAGAAATAGTGTCCAAAGATGTTTTCCTTCTTTAAAAAAATTGACTGAGATGTAAGTAGTGTTAGCCTAATACCTCCATTATAAAGTTCCTCTTCAACCTTTCTCCCAATAGTATTAGCAGTTATTAAAGTGCTTTGTCCAGATCAATTATTTCATTAAAGGGATGCAAAGTTGTGATTTTCTTCTTCTCTCACTTCTTCTATTATGTTTATTAGTTGGAATTCCTCTGTAATACTAAATAGAGTTGGGATAGTGGGAAAATTTTTGTTCCCCTTCTCAAATGGAAAGGTTAAATTGCTTCACTATAAATGATAATATTGCTGCTTTTCTTTTCAAGTTTAAAAAAACCCTTTATCAGACCCAGAAAGTTTCCCTTTATGCCTAGTTTTCAGTTATTTTTTTTTAAACATGAGATGATCTAGAATTTTATTAAATTACTTCTCTGCATCTGCTGAAATTATTATTTCCTCCTTTTATTATGTTAATAGGATGAATGAATATATATAATGAGATTAATGAATATATATATGTATACACACATATATCCATAATATATCCACATATTTATATATATGTATACATATATATCCACATATCTATCTATATCTATCTATATCTATATCTATCTATCTATCTATATATAAAACTTTAAAAAATAAACATGTATTAGTTTGTGTTCTCCAAGAAGTATATGCCAGGGAAAGATTAGACATGTAAGATATTTTTGGGGTCAAATGATCACAGAGAACCAATAGGACAGCATTAGAGTTGGCAAGAAGACTGCAACAAGTTCAACACCTGTGAAAAGAGAGGACAAAGAAAGGAGGATAGGGCAAGGGGAATCTTGTACCACAACAGTAATAAGAAAGTTTTATCAAGTCAGTAGAAAGGTTTTGTGGCAGAGTCCTCTGTTAGACGAATTTTGAGACTAGTATCCTTGCCATGCATGGCTGTGGGCTGAGAATACAAGGGAAAACATGGCTTCCCCAGGAACACTGGTAGACCCAGCCGGGTGGAAGATGGGGTGCCAGTCAGAGTGCTCCCTGGAGCAGATCAGATCTGCCTGTTCCAACTGCAATTGTGAAGAGACAGGGGCAGCAACCCCAAACTGAGAAGAATAAGTACCCAACCTCTCCATCTATAGAAGCTTGAGTCCCACCATGAGGTAAGGCATCCACACTTTCCGATATAGTAGTTAAGGCTGAGGGAAACTTAGATTGAATAGTGGAGGACAGAGAGAGTGAGCACCACTTATGGTCCCAGAGAGGAAGTGAAATGGAATCACCATATCTTACCAATGTCCCTTCTGTATATTTCTTTCAGTGAGACCATGGAAGAGCTGCAGCCTAGACCTGAGTAAAGACATAGATCTGTGTAGGGCAAGGTGTGGACTATGGTGGCCATGATAATCTACCATTCTCTGTCATGTCTTTCATGGATTACTAATACACTAGAAGAAAACATGGGAGATTAAAAGGAAAGAAACTCAGAGTATAAGAAAGTTCTAAGTATTATCTATAGCCAAGAAATCATCAAAGAAAAGATTGATAAATTCAACTATTAACAAAAAATTGCAGACAAATGTTTTATGCAAAGTCAAATGTCAAAATACAAACAAAATATTGAATTCATATCATAAAGCCCTGAATATTTTAAAACATATATTACATGCCTAATTCAATAGGAAAAAAGTCAATAGTGTCAGTCTCAACAGATAGTGACAGCAAGCTCCAAAATCTCACTGGTTCAAGCACCAAATTTATTTCTCGGCAGTGTTTTGTATCTTTGTGGATCAGAAGGGCTCTTTCCCACGTTGCCATCACTGTGGGACCTGTGCTCATAAGTAGCTACCTCCTGACACATTCTTGGTAACTGTGACAGAGAAAGGAAACCCTGAAGGATATTGTACTAGAATTAAATCTAGGCCTGAAAGTGATACTCATCAGTTCCTCTCACAAACCATTGGCCACAACTAGCCTTAAGGAGAGGGGCTGTGCCATGTTCTGTTGCCCAGATGGAGAGGAGAAGTTGATGTTGGTGAGCACAGAGGTCTGTCTCTTTGCCAATCCACAGTCTATGACTTGTTTAGTTTCCCCATTGAAGGTCTAGTCAAAGAAAGACGGTGGCATATTTCATTACATTTCACATGCTGGTCATTAAAGAAGTAAAAAATTCCTCTCTTTCCAAAATTGGTAGTGACATTTTTCTGATCAACAGAGTGAATTTGGGGATCTGTGAGGTAGATGAGTCCTTTTCCATTACCAGTCACCCAACCTAAAAGAGAAATGGATGCATCTGAGTATTAAGTTCCCTACAAATGTCAATCAAGAATTTTAGGGGAAAAACATATACACACACAAATGCTTAAAGAGGTGTTTTTAAAATTTGGTCATCTATGGTTTATATGTTAGTAAGTTTTTGCTAAGGAGTCTGGGCTGCATAACCCAATGCTTGGCTTAAGAAAAACTGAATATTGCATAATTATTTTTGTTTAAGTTGACATACGAGATCACCAATTTCAAGGCATTAGAGAGCAATATAAAACACTTAGAATAATGATGACAATCACAATATTGCATTTTACTTTGATGACTTGGAAGCTTCTTTAATGCCTTAGTCATTGATTCATGTAGTCATCTGTCTAGGCCACAGATATTCACTGAGTGGAAACTGTGAAACATCATTTTTAGAAACTGGGGATACGGCAGAGAACAAGCTAACAATCTTTGTATTCATTGAGCGTGCAATCTCGTGAAGGAGGACAGATTGATAAACTACAAATAATTAAAACATTTAATATGACAAAGTAAGAAATCATGTGGAGATAGAATAGGGAAGGTCTTGAGGTGGTCATGTGGGCATTACTAAAATAATTTTAATAAATTACATTTGCCATTTACACCAAGTGTAGAATAAGACCTCTGATGAGTGCAATGCCAGACAAATAAATACATTAGTGCAGATTTTAAAAGAAGTCAGATGTAAGTACACACAGCTTTCTCTTCCATAATGGTCCCAATTATGAAGCTCCACACTACCCTTTTAGTAAGGGTAAAGAGCTGGAGAAAATAAAAATGGAAAAATGATTTTGACATGTGAAAAAAATCAATAAGAAATCTGCTTGAGGGAAGTAAAAAATACTGTTCCGGATTTTGCCCTGGAATTAAAACTAACAAATAAGAGTCAGACCTCCTCATTGATTATGTGACACAATGTACACTTATAGAAGTATCAGACATTGTGTTCTTTCAAGAATCATTTACTACACAGAGTAAAATGAATTAATTCCAAATAATGTCCTATATACTAAATAATCTACTTAAAATGATTAAGGAAAACTTTCAAAAACTTACATTCACAAGCAAGTAATATTTGAAATAAAACACTATTCCAGTTTCTCATACCTTGTAAATCAACCACAACATCTTTATGATTAGAAAACTCATAAGAAAAATGGCCATAAGCCAAGCCATATTCCGTGGCTTTGTATTCTGTTTTCACAACCTTGGCATTATTTGATAATTTTACAAATTCTCCCAGGATATAAGGCTCCACACTGATACATCCCTTTATTGTCTTGCCTTCTAAAATCTGAAAAATAGAAACAGAGACAGTATATAGCATAATGGTTAAGGCCATGACCTCTTCAGGTGGATAGCTCTCAGTTTGGATTTTGTTACTCTTCTTCTCTAGACCTAGTCTCCACACCTCTAAAGTGTATACTATTAACATTCAATAACTATCTTTTAGTTTTGTTAAAAGGATTATATGACAAAATGCGGTTAAGTGCTCAGCATTGTATGTAGCATATAACAGAACCTAAAGTTACTATTGTTCATATAGTAAAGTGCTCACTTAAAAATTAGACCATGAAGAACCAGGTGCGTTGGCACACGCCTGTAATCCCAGAGGCTCTGGAGGCTGAGACAGGAGGATCGTGAGTTCAAAGCCAGCCTCAGCAATGGTGAGGTGCTAAGCAACTCAGTGAAACCCTGTCTCTAAATAAAATACAAAACAGGGCTGGAGATGTCGCTCAGTGGTCGAATGCCCCTGAGTTCAATCTCTGGTACCAATAAATAAATTGGCCCTAAATTTCTGATCCTCCTGCTTTAACCTCCTGAATAACTGGGATTACTTGAAAAAAAAATTAGATCATGAAGTAACCTACCCTTGGGGCTAGCTTGCCGGGGTATAAGAACAGATCATGCTATGGGACTCTGGGTTGGAATATCAATTTGGTCATCTCTGAGTGATGTGATCTACTTTGCAGAGTTGTTTTAAAGGTTAATGTTTGCAAAATGCCTGGTACAGTATGTGACTTAAAGATGGTGAAAAATTGGACGATGGCTATAATTATTAAGAACAATAAAAGAGGTTAAAAATATCTCTGGCAATGGAAAAAAATCACGGTAAGTATGAATGTATTAAGAATCTAATATATTTAGGGAAGAGAAAACTCAGGGGCTGGAGTTGTGGCTCAGTGGTAGAGTACCTGCCTAGTATGTATAAGGCACTGAGTTTGATACTCATCACCATATAAAAAATAAAAATAAAGGTCCACTGCCAACTTAAAAAAAAGAGAGAGAGAGAAAACTCAGTAGGGATATTTACCTTAATTAATTAATTATTAGTTTTTGCAATGCTGGGCATTGAGCCCAGGACTTTGCCCATGCTAGGCAAGTGCTCTGCCTCTGAGATACATCCCCAGCCTTTCTTAAAATTTATTTTGAGACAGGGTCTTTCTAAGCTGTCCATATTGGCCCTAAATTTCTGATCCTCCTGCCTCAACCTCTTGAATAGTGGGATTAAAGCTTGCTCCATTATGCTGGCCAACTTTATCTATTTCAAGGAATATTTAGTGAAAAGAGAATTATCCCAATGACCCCAGAAGGCACAGCCATGGGCAGAAAACAGAGGAAGACAGACTTGGGCCAAATCTAATAGCTTTCACAATTATTTAAATTATATTAAAAGGATGATAATTATTTAAAAAAATAAAGGTGTTTATGCTATAATTTGGTATCAGTTGGTTGAAGGAGGAGGGGACAAACAGAAGTAAAATGGGATTTATGAGTAGTGTTGAGAGGATAACTCATTAGGTATGATCTCTAGGGTCTCTTCTTTCTCTGAAAGTAAGAGACAATACAACAAGAAAGTCTACTAAAAATACTACCTTGACCATGAGGGATCAGATACCAGGATCAACAGATATATAAATGTGACTTGGAAGATCTAAATGATGCACTGATGGGGATGGAGGGTCACGTTTCTTACATATCTGTCTAAGAACATGAAACTGATGAAACAGATGAAGGATTCTAGAAATCTGAGTTTACTGGATTTTTACCAGAACAATGATAGAGGTAGACAGATTGGTAATAAAAATCAAAATTATTATTATTATTATTATTTTTTGTGGTACTGGGAACTGAACCCAGGGCTTACACACATGCTAGGTGAGGGCTCTAACACTGATCTACATCCAGCCCTCCCCCTCAACCCTCCCTCCCCCGCTCCCTGCCTGTTTTCTTTAGTTGTAGATGGACACAGTACATTTTTTTTTTGAGAGAGAGAGAGAGAGAGAATTTTTTAATATTTTTATTTTTAGTTTTCGGCCAACACAACATCTTTGTATGTGGTGTTCAGGATCGAACCCGGGCCTCACGCATACCAGGCGAGCGCGCTACCGCTTGAGAAACATCCCCTGCCCAGTACATTTACTTTATTTATTTTTATGTGGTGCTGAAGATCGAACCTCACACATGCCAGTTGAACGCTCTACCACTGAGCCACAACCCTAGCCCCCTTTTTGTTTTATTTTGAGACAGGGACTTGCCAAGTTGATCAGGCTGGCCTTGAACTTGAGATCACCTGCTGCTTCAGCTTCCCAAGTAGCTGGAATTACAGCCATGCAATGTACCACTGCACCTGGCTAACATAATATGTATTTATAGGTCTGTTTAACACAACCCTTGCTCTTAAAAACCTTACCAGTAATATTGTGGAGGGGATGTAGAATATCTGCGTTGGGATTTTTTGTTCATAGAGTCTCTTGTTAAACTCTGTCACGTAGTACTGTGCAGTCATCTGCCGCTCCACATCAATGAAGTGGTGCCAGAGCCCCTTCTGCTCTTTATATTCTTTCCCAACATATCTATGAATAGAGAAAATCCACATAACATAGTAAAGTGATATTTTTTTTAACTACAGAATAAAATTGAGAAGATTAAAAAGAGATCTCAAAAATGCTTGAGAGATATTACTTTTTTCTCTCTTATCTGGTCAATATTAGTTATCTTGACTTACTTTGTGATTCAAATGCTTTTGTCAGAACCACCTGAGCAATGTTAGAATAATACCCAGAATAATACCAATTATAAAAGGTGTCCACTTAATGGGGGTCTTCTGATTCTTTTGTAAGCCAAGGTATTCAACATGGTAGGTGGGAAAGTGCCTAGATTCTGGAGCCAGATCTTTCACTACCTACAGTGTGGCCTTATACATACCAATTATTCAATTCAAAGCCTCTCTCTATCCCTTTCTTGTATGCGTATTTCATCCCAATGAACACTTACTGGTTATCAACACCTATTACATTCACAACAATATGCTAGTCCTAAGTGCTTTGAAAGTGTGAGACATAGTTTGTAAATCTTCCAGGGCTCACATCACAGTTGAAGAAAAAAAGATACAAGTCAGTAAATGATTAAGTAAAACAGTAAGCACTACATTTTACTGTAGCTTACACATGGTATCAGCTGATGTGGATTTATGAGCAATTTCACATGTGTCTGGAATGACCTCTAAAAAACAAAGGAAATTGTCAGAATCATAGACCTCAATGAGAACAAATTCTCTCCAGAAGTTTCTGAATCCAATATATAATGGAATCTAAGGAGGCAATAGTTTGGGCCATTCAGACTCCCGAGGATCAGGAAGCAATTCTCACAGGAGGCTGCAGAGGAGCAGCCTACATGACACGAGAAAGCAGCCCATAGAGGAGCAGTGGTCATAGTAGCTGTAGTCCAGTACTTCAGGAAGTTCTGCTCTAGACAGAACCCAAGATGGGCAGAAGATCTGGAGCAATTCAGAATTTTGCTTTGTGACTGTGGCCAGAGATGTGCACAAAGGGGTAAAACCTATGGGTGCCAGTACTGAAGTATTTCCTGAATATTCTGCCAGGGGACCTCCAGCTCTAGGTGTGGGATCACCAATCTGGGAGCAGAGAATCATTCCTTCCTTCCATTTGGACTCCAAACCATTTTATTGGAATCATTTCTCTCTGGTGAGAATTAGTGGTAGACTCTCACAGTCACTTTTCTTTTAATTTGCAAATGTCTTTATTCTGCCTTCCATGAAAGACAGTTTCAAGTGCCTGACTTCCATAGTTCCTGACTTCTATTGTTGCTGCTGCAAAATCAGATGTGTGTCTCATTAACATTTCTTTGTATGTACTCTGTCCCCCCCTCCCCCATATATACTGCTTTTAAGAGTCTTTTTTTTTTTGTCCTTGGTAGAAGGACAAAATTTTATTTAATTTTATTAAATTACATTTAATTTAATTAAATTAATTTAATTAAATTTTATTTAATTTTTTTTCAGTGCTGGGGATTGAACCCAGGACCTTGTGGATACTAGAAAGGTGTTCTTCCACTGGAATGTTCTACATTCCAGATCTGTCCTTGGTATTCTGAAGTTGGACTATTATGCAGAAGTAGATTTATGATTGTCTGCCTTCATTTCTTTCTTCCTTCCTTCTTGTTTCTGTTTCTATACTCCTTGAGATTAATTGTGATTCTTGTATTTGAAGATTAGTGTTTTTTGAATTCTGGGAAATTACCAGAAATTTTCTAATCAAACATTGCTCCTGTTCTATTGGCTCTTTTATCTCCTTCTGATCAGCTGCATATTAAACCTTCTCATTCCATTCTCCACATCTCTCAGTCTCAATTTATTTCTCATCTTAGATCCTCCTAGGATATATACTGGTACATTAGTTTCCTAAGAATGATGTAACAAGGTACACAAACTAAGCGGCTTAAACAGCAGAACTTGATTTTCTCACAGTTCTGGAGCCTAGGAGTCCAAAGTCAAAGTGCCAGTAGGATCATGCTCCCTCTGAAGGCAATAAGGAAGGATCTGTTCCAGGGCCCCCTCATCGTTTCTGGAAGTTCCTTGCCTTGTGGCTGCATACTATAATTCTCACGTGGTATTCTCTGTGTGTGCACCTATCTCCAGATGTCTTCCTTTTTAAAAAAAACAATTACACTGGGCTAGGGGCTCACCTAGTGTGGCCTCATCTTAACTGCCTCTGAAATGACTTGATTTACAGTCTGAGTACTTGGAACTTCAACATATGATTTTTGGGGTGTTTGCGGGGTACAATTCAGCTCAAAATGCCTTTATTGACCACTTACATATGTGACTTTGGGCAAGTTTTTTTAAAACATCTTTGTGCCTCAGTTCCTTCATGTATAAAATGGGGACAATAATAGCATTTACCTCATTAGGTTTTTGGAGGATTAACTGAATCAGTCTGTGAACCACTTCAAATAGGGCCTGGCACCTGGTTAAGTGCATTTGCATGTTTACTGTTATAATAGTCAACTTTTCAACTTTTACTGTTTAAAGAGGCATTCAACTTCTTTCTTTCTTTCTGTGTCTCTTCTCTTTCCCCTTTTCTTTTTTTTTTTTTTTTAGTTTGGACTGGGGATTAACCCAGGGGTGCTCTACCACTCAGCCACATCCCTGGCCTATTATGTAGTTTATTTAAAGACAGAATCTCACTGAGTTGCTTATAGCTTTGCTAATTTGCTGAGGCTGGCTTTGAACTTGCAATCCTCCTGCCTCAGCCTCCTGAGCCACTAGGATTACAGGTGTGCACCACCGCACTCAACTTTTCCCATTTTATTTCTTACATTATTTGGATTTAGATAAATAAAGAATAAGATAAACTTTTTAAAAGTTTTGGCTTATAGGTCATTTAAGAATATAAATAGTATAAAGTTAGGTCTTAAAATCAATTAACTAATTTTTCAGATGAGGTTCTGTTTGAAGTTTTCATCAAGAACTAAGGCCAGCACTGAGGCTGTATGTAGCTTAGTGGTAGAGTGCTTGGCACTAAGCTACATACAGCACATATAAATAAGCTACATACAGCACATATAAATAAAGAAAATAAAGGTATAAAAATATTATGAACAAAAAAAGAACTAAGGCCAAGTAGAAAAATTTTTTAGACACTTTCCTCAGTGCATGCTTTTGTTGTTTGTTTACTTTTTTGTTTTCTGGTACTAGGGATTGAACCCAAGGGCACTTAACCACTGAACATTTTTTTATTTTGATAAAGATCTCACTAAGTTGCTTAGGGTCTTGCTAAGTTGCTGAGGCTTGCCTCAAACTTGTGATCCTCATCAGCATGTATGCCTCAGCCTCTGGAGTTGCTGGAATTACAGGCATGTACCCCTGCATCCAGCAGGAGTGGAATTTTTAAAAGATAATATTTCTGAAAGCTGCTAGTGGTAGCACACACCTGTAATCCCAGTAGCTTAGGAGGCTGAGGCAGGAGGATTATAAGTTTGAGGCCACCTCAATAATTTAGTGAGACCCTATGTCAAAACAAAAAATAAAAAGGACTCAGGGTGTAGCCCTGTGGTAGAGTACCCCTGGTTCAATCCCCAGTACCAAAAATGGAAAAAAATAAGAAAGAGACAATCATTCCATTGAGAAAGTGCCATCACTGAATCCCTACTTTCCATGAGTGGTCTCTAAACTCACTATTCTTTGTATATACCTTTTGTCTCTAACTGTCCCCCATCCCACCCTGCCCCAAACTCCTATGGAGGGTACCTAAATGGTCCAGTGAATACTTACATCCCTGGACATGCTTCATTCCTGGCCAGAGGATAGAGAATCTTCCTGCCTTTTTTTTTCTTCTTTCTGTAGACTCACCTACTTATTTAAAAGTGTGGTTTCCATAGTTTAGCCTCTTGGCCAGCATTTTTAGTGAGTAAGGCTCTCTGACCTACCATATGACCAGGAACTCCATTTTTCTTATCTGCATAGTGGGCCTAAAAATGTTTCCCAGTGAGTTTGAGATGATGAATATAGGACATCCAGCAAAATGGCTGATATAACATGGTCTTCAATAATGGTAGCTGTCATTAACTAACTAGTGATAAAAAGAGAAAAGGGTAGAAATCTGAAAACATACATTTTGGCCATTTTCCCAGCCCTTTCAAAAATCTCATGAATGAGTACTTAGCAGAATGGGAAGATGAGCCCATTTTACATTGGTGACATAGATATTTTTTCAGTTATACCTTCCCAGCGTTTCTTCCTGATGGAGATAATGAACCCAAAAGGCATTTCTTTGCTTGCCTTTCTTCTTCACATTTAGGTAATCTCCCAAATACACAGCAGTTTCCTGGGCTGTCCACAGTTCAGACTTCTTGGAATATTTTAACAAAAGAGCATCTGGAAAAGAGGTAAGAAGAGAGTAGGGCGAAGTTTCCAAAGAATGTTACAAATCTTGAATAAAGTTGAAGAAACATGAGTCCTAAACCAAGCCATCTGAAATCTTCATTTTTTTTTTTTAAATTGAAATGCACTTAACCAGGTGCCAGGCCCTATTTGAACTTCATTAACTATTAAAAAGTTAATGAAGTACAATAAAAAGGTACATTTTGCCGGGAAGAATGGTGTAGGCATTCAGCTTGAGCAGACTGTAGGCACCTTGGTGGGTAATTATCAAGATTGTCCCTGAGCAACCCTGGGAGGCTTCCCAGCACACTAGAAATAAGTGGGACTATTCTCACAGTGGTATGTGGAGCTTTATGACAGGTCCTCGGTGTTCCTTGGGTAGGAGGGCCTGGGTGTATGCTATGTACACTTTTGCTTTATAACTGTCGGTTCTGTACATCTGAAATGGGTTGTATTGAATACATGCATTAAGTTTATTGTAAAAAGTAAAGACAAACTGAAATGAGGGAAAAAATAACAATAAGGCAATTACCTAATTTGAAGAAATGTGATTCTGAAATTGCAGCATCTCACAGTCGTAGGGAAAACCCTGTCACTAGCAAAATTTTGCTTGTTTTTAGCAACAACCTGATGTGTATTTTAGTCTGACTTCAAGGTGCCTTCAAGGGTGGGAAAAATATTGGAATGCTTTCAAGCAGAAGCCCTCAACATTGGCTTTATATGAAATCATCAGGAAGTTCCCAGGACATCCTGGTGGTTGGATTCATTCCCCAGACCCACTGGATGGGGCTGTCTGGGATGAGGCATTGGAAGTTTTAAAAAGCTTCCAGGAGATTCTACTGCAGTGCCCTGATTAAGAACTACTACTTCATATCTAGTATTTAGTAATCAACATAGCTTATTTCTTCTGAGATGCACTTTACAATAGTTTTTTTTCCCTCATTCAAATGACTCTTCTGTATATTGGAAAGGCATTATATACTATGTTTCTCTGGGCTGAAAGAAGAACCTTCATGCTATCTTTCACCCAGTCTCTCTTTTAGGCTGTGACAGACATATTGACTGCAGGTGGCTCCAGCCCAGCGTCCCTGCTGTAGGAAATGACTTTAATAAGAAGTTTCTGCTAATTGCAACCATAGGGGTCCTATAGTTTGAACATCTGTGTCCCCTTAGAATTCTAATGTTGAAATCCTAACCCACAAGATGATGGTATTAGGAGGTAGAGCTTTTGGGATGTGAGTAAGCCATGGGGTTGTGACCTTATAAATGAGGCTCTTTGACCCTTCCACCCTGTGAGGACACTGGGAATTCCCAAGGATACAGAACTATGATAAATAAAATTCTGTTGTTTATAATCTCCTTTGTTTACAGTTTTTATTATAGAAGCCCAAAGAGACTAAGAGAAAAGGGCACATAATCAATTCTTTGGCTGGTAAGAAAATGCTTAGATGGACAAGTGTGAAAATCTCTATCCACAAGAAAGATGATATTTAACTAAGACTCTTCTCCTTGATTTTTTTTTAAAGTATCAGGGATTGAATCCAAGGGTGCTTAAGCACTGAGCCATCTCTCTCCAGCCCTTTTAATTTTGAGACAGGCTCTTACTAAGTTACTTAGGGCCTCGCTAAGTTGCTGAGGCTGGCTTTGAACTCAAGATCCTCCTGCCTCAGTCTCCTTTTTCTTGAATTTGAATAAGGAAAAATAGAAGTCAGCTAGTTGGTAAAGAGAAGTAAAAGAGGAGACAGATGCTGAATGAATGATTGACTGTCCAGAGCAGTTTTAAATCCTGAATGATAGCGGTGTTAAGGCCTCTGAAATTCCTGTCTCCCTTTCTGCCTCACATGTCCTGCTAGCCTCGAGCATGTGAAGTAAGCTTGAGCAAATCTCTATTCTTGGTCACCATTAAGGTCTGTCACACAAAGGGTGAGGGAGGCCCCTGCAGTTTACATTTCTCTGTGGAACTCACAAAGTACAACAAAGAATAAAACATTTGTCATGAGCTTTTTTTTTTTTTTTTTTTTTTTAAATATTTTTCAGTTGTAGATGAACATAATACCTTTGTTTGTTTTTATGTGGTGCTGAGGATGGAACCCAGTGCCTCACATGTGTTAGGCAAGTGCTCTACCACTGAGCCACAACTCAGCCCTGTCATGAGCTTTAAGTGGTCTATACAACAAGATTTTCAGAGGGCCCCAGAAGTAGTTGATTCCAGCATCTGTATAGTCTGAAAAGGCTGCACTTACTGTGAGCTCGTTGGAGTTGACTGGGCTTAAAAACGCCTGTATTTTCCAGTCTCTGAAACAGCCAATCATGCCTGACTCCTGCCAAGAGTTTGTCCAGGTCATCGGGCTGCAGGGTTTGAGCCTCAAGGACTTCTTTCCTCATTTTTCCTAGCGATGAGACAGAAGAAGAACTTCCACTGGAATTCAGAGAAGACCATAAGCTTTCCCCCTCAGAAGAACCACTGGAAAATGTAGGTGACTTCAACCACCATGAAAGGGATGAGCTGGAGCTCTGGCTGCAGTTTAGCATGTGTCCGGGTTCATTTCCTTCTTCTGTGGTGGCACCATCCTCGCTGAGCACAGGAAAGGGACTGTTACTGTTAACAGAGGAACTGGGGGTCTCAGTCCTCTGACCAGGTGGCTGTCCCATGGTGCATGGTCTAGGACAGTCATGTCCACCTGAGGAGCAGACATCTGTACTGTCAAAGAGGTGGCCCTCCTCATCCTCTGTTGGGGCATCAGGGTCAATGCCCTGCTTCCTGACTGAGCCACCACCCACCTTTTCTGAGTCAGGATGTTGAAGAGACTGATAAGTGAAAGAGCTACATGCCAACATGGAACTGTGGCCCTGAGAACTGCCCATGACTACACGACAGTCTAAAGGCACATCTTTTGTGCTTTCCTCTGTTTCTCCTTCTGGGTCCACCCAGAAGAAGCTCTCTTTAAATACAGGGCCCACATATTTCTCATGGAGTTCTTTTCCCTTTTCTTCCCCATGTCTGTCTTCGACATCATAGTTGGTTTCTGGAAAATCATCGATTATTTCAAAGTCTTCTTCTTCTTGGATTGAAGGACAGGTGGCCATGTGCTTGAACCTACCAGAATCAGAAGACCAAGAAGCAGAACTACATGAGGGTTGCAAGTGAGCAGAAGTATGGCCAGGTCCTGCATGTTGGACTGCCTGGACACCTTCTGGAGCTTCTTCTGATAGCCCTGCATCAGAGACCAAGCCCGTGTGGGTTGTGTTGTGAGGACAGAAGGTTGTGAAGGGCATGCGTTTGTGTGGTTGGCCCTGAGAAGGCTTTAAACTGTCATCTGGGGATATTTGGAGAGAAACCTTGTGAAGCTCTGAAGACAATGATCGCACAGCTCTGTGATCCCTGCCGTTCTCCAGCTCCTCAGATGGGGCAGTGGAACACTGGGTGTCCACAAGATGTTCTTCTTTGCTAGATTGTTTTCTAGCTGATCTGTCATCGATAGGATCATTCACTTCCTCCCAGCTTGAAGAAGAACTAAGCCCTGATAACTTGCTCCAAGTACTGGAGCTCTGGCTGTTGCTCAGAGACTTGTGGCAGACATCTCCCCCCACATTGCTGTGGTCAGGCGGCTCAGTCTCAGTCTCCACATCTTGATCCAGGGAGACTCGGAATGCCTCAGAATGGGTCCAGTTTCTCCTTCCTACCCTTCTGGGTATCTCTGGACCCGTGCCTTTTTGTGAGCATGGTTTGTCTTGAGTCGCAGTCATGGTATCTGTGGTTGTTTTTGTTTCTGTTTTTAAAGCAGTGATACAGACTCCTGTTTTTATGTCTTTTAGTTTATTTTTGTTGCTCCCACAAATGTTTTCAAAAACCTCACACACGGAGGTATGGTGCTGTGAATAGGTTTCAAGGATTTTATGGAAATCCACTTGTCCATGCAAGAGAGGTTTACTCAATCCGTACTTGAAACTCTCTGGGACATAAGATCTGTCATCTAAATTTGAGAAGCTTTGGACCTGTAAATGATCCTTCACCTGGCTGATAACAGACATGACCTCTCGAGACAGAGATTCTCTGTCCTGACTTCTGGAGGAAGTACTGAAAGCGTACAGCTTCTTCATGGCTTCGTTACAGAGCTGACTCGCGGCACAGACTGCGTGCGTCTCTCCGTGGAGTCTCCGGTGCACTGTGGTGAGACCGAAGGCGGCTTTGATGAAGCTATGAAGTTCCTGTTTTCCGGTAACTACCTGATCATCTCTCTTGGTGAGAAGGCCGATCTCAAAGGCCTCTTTGGCTTCACACAGATACAAGTTTTTCATTCTTGGAGGACAGTCATTAGAACTAGTGTATGATAATAAGCATGTGCCACGGATATTCTGTGGAAAACACAAACAGAGAGTCAGATATTGAGTGGCAAACTGAAAGCAAATCAGGATAAACTTTTCCCTCCTAGAAGATAATCATTTGAAATATTATAAACCGATGCCACACATCTTCTGAGGGAAATGCACACTTTGAGTTAAGGATTGATGTCTTTTTGGTGAATCAGAAGAAGAGACTTGGAGGTCAGGGATTAGCTGGTATGAAGGGATAAGAAATTAGCTTTAAAGGCTTCCTACTGTAGCCCTGATACTTTTTTGATTAAAGATGGCAGAAGTATGGCCCTTGCTGTTTTAGCAAACAATCTATACATGGAATAGGGACATAATAAGTTTCTCTATGCAGTAAGGTTGTTTTAACACATCACTCACTTAACAATAGCCCAAACAATAGAGGTTTTCAAATCCATTTGTGCATTAGAATCATCTTTGCAATAAGAGTCATCCCTCCATATTGGTGGATTGGTTTCAGGACCCCATACGGAGACCAATATCTGTGCCTGCTCAAGTCTCTTATATGAAATGACATAGAATTTGCATAGTCTATGTGCATCCTCCCACGTACTTTAAATCATCTCTATTCACTTACAATACTTAATACAAAGTAAATGCTATGTAAATAGTTGCTGTACTGCATTATTTAAGGAATAATGGCAAGGACACAAAAGTTTGCATGTGTTTAGTATGGATTCAACTTTTTGCTCCCATCAATATTTTTGATCCAAGTTTGGTTGAATCTGCAGATTTGGGACCCACAGACATGGAGGATCAATTGTACTTCAAAGTGGAAGATGGCTGGATATCCATCCCATAGATTTGTATTTAATGGACCTAAGATAGAGCCCAAGAGTATGCATTTTGAAGAGCCTCCTTGGGTGAGTCTAATGCGCTGTCAGGCTTGGAAACCACTATTGGAGAACAGAAAACATTCTGTGCTTGGGCTGAATAATTTAGCTCCCATCAGGATGTGGCCACTCTAACTGAGCATTTTTTTCCTATGGCAAGTCTCATCACAGCTGCCAATCATGAGGCATACTGCTTACTTTAAGCCTACACCTTTCCCTCCCACTGGTTGCAGAGGGGGGCACCCCAAGGAAAGGAACGGGGGAGGGGTGGGCTGCACTCTATTTACCACAGCTGTGAGCACGAACAGGGGTGTGTAGGCACTGAAGGCAGCTGCCAGTTTGCAGGCTTCCGCAGCCGACAACAAATGGTGGTCAAACTCCTTGAGCAAGCCCTGCAAGAACACGGGAGGCAAAGTGGAGGGTGATGATTCATCCGTTAGCAAAAACAGGTGGTGGAGTCCCTTTGCTTTTCTTTTAGGATCCTGAGGGCCCCTTGCTTCTCATCACAAACCTTTTAGAACAGCGCCAAGAAAGAGGAAGTGGATTTAAAGACCCCAGGGTGCTGATCGTCCTTTTCCCCAGGTCGACACACTCTTCATATTCCACCTCTCCACTCCAGAGAGGGCCTAGTATGTGACAATACTTGTAGTTCCTGCCTGTGTAAGTGAATCAAATGTCCTTAAAATGGTGGCAGTTCTTCATTTGCATGAACTCTTTATATCTTGTAGTCAGGTTAATTGAGGCATTTTGCATTGTTCTTGGCAAAGAGTCCTTCACAGCAATGAGGATTCATTCACTCATTCTAGAAACCTGTATTGAATAACTGCACAGGCCAGGTACTGTTCTAGACTCAGGGAGGTATAGAACAGGGAGTCTGCTGTGAGTTTACTTTCTACTGGGAAGAGGGATTTGTCAACACAAAAAGCAAATAAAATGCCTAGTATCTGAGATAATAAGAGTTCTGGAGGAAAACCAAGTAGAGAAGGGGTTACAGAGGTCTGGATTGGGAAGGAAGTTTGCAGTTTTAAATAGTCATTTTGGGTATTTAGTAGAAATGGCAATTGTAAAAAAAAAATATTCATTTCAATGCTGCCTGGAGAGAAGTTCAATGTCAACACCAATGCTCCAGGTGACAGAGACCCGGGCTCTGTTCTCCTTCTCTTACAGGTTGTGCAAACTGCAGATGTTACTTAGTTTTTCTGAAACCTCAGTCTATTTCTCTCTAAAATGGGAATGATACATTGTGCTCTGTCTACCTCATAGGGTTTATGTGGCTATACACATTTTTTTTGAGTTGCAAGTGATGTGTAAATATTAGTCATCATTATTTATTAATGATAACAGCCTGGACTAAATGACTGATGGGTAAACTGATTTGAATGAATAGTGATGGGTTTTAAATTTTTACCCCTTTATTATCAAGATGACCCAAATTTAGAAACGGAATTTTGTGATAATTTGAAATGAAATAAATAGGACTCAAAATCACTTTAAGGATATTCATTCTATTCATTCACGAAAAAAAATGTTTAATACCTTGTGTTTCCTGATTCTATGCTAGGTGCTGGGAAAATAAAGCTGAACAAGACACCACTGGACCTGTCTCCAGGACTTCTCCTGTTAATCTAAGAGGAGATTCTCTGCTCCTTGACCCCCAGTCTCCTCAGAAAGTGCTTAACTCTTTAACACCAGGAATAACATTGGCAATGCCTAGATGGTGCCAGTCTGAGCCATGTTTTTGGCATATGATAATTACCAAGTTAATCTGTGGATTGTTTTTAAACTTTTCATAATCTTTTCTGCTCATGGAAACAAAGATGTCTGCCAGGATTCCAAGTGATGTGGAAATGCCCTGTAAAGAAATCACAAACAAATCAGACTTAGAATTCAGGGCGGCTCTCATCTCATGGCTTACAGACCACGATGATCCCTCCATATGAACCTTTGACTATTATTTTAATAATAATCATTATTATTACTATGCCCTTGAAGGTACTTTTGAACTGAATGTCACTGGGCTTGAAAGACCATCACCTCTTGAGACACAGGGACTGATTGTAAACACAATTATTTTTAGTTGGGTTTCACATGATTCATACTTGCTTATACTGCTGGCCTAAATAATTGGCCCAAGAAAGGGATCTCCCATCAGATCCTAGCCACGTTGTAAAAGCATAGGCAGCAACACTGCTGACCAGCTCAGGGAAATGGAATAAATAACCGGAGGCTTCAGATAAGGAGGAGAATATTCCCCCCAAATTATAGAAAATGAAAAGATCAAACAGGAGAGTAAAAATAGGAGAGCTTAAAAATGCTACATAAACAATTCATTGAAGTCTGTGCCCACTTAACTCAAAGAATGATTTTACATATAAGCAGCTTGGGCAAGGCTAAATGAACAATAACGGATGAATGGACCAGGAGAGAGAAATAAATAGATGGTTATAAATTATTACAGAGACACTAAATATATGCCAAGAGCTCACTGTGAGCAAGGACAGAGCAAGACACAGATGCAAGTTACTAAATTTTCTGGTCTTGTGCTCATATAGAATAAATACAAACAACACAGATGGAATCGATAAATGGAAAATGAATTGCACCATAAGGACATAATCATCCAAAGACAAATATGAGAAATTAGAAAAAGAAGCATGAGACAAGGGACCTTCTTATCTGGCTGAGGAAGGGTCACATATCCTACGATGGAGGCCCATATTAGCTCTGCTGCTTCATACCACATGCCTGAAAAAGAAAAAGGAGGAACAGGGAGAAGCTTCTCATACCTGTGCTCTGGTGTTAGAAGATACCTTAGAAAACTATTACAGAAAGAAGATTCCTCAGGTTCTGTTGGGAAAACTCAGGGCTAGATTAGGTTGACACAACAATTTGTGTTTTTTTTTCAGTTGATTTAATATAGAAAACTTTCCTATTTTCTTACTTAGGAAACAATAAAATTATTATATATTTTGAATATAACATGTTAATATTCATATATATTACATATAGTTTTTTCCATGGCTTACAATAATACTAATTATTATCTTCTCTTATTTTTTTTTCAAATTTTTAACTTTAAAATTGCATGTTAAAATATAATTAGGGTCCATAAACTTTGCTTGAAAAAATTCATGACTGCCCCAAAGACCAAACAAATAAGGTGTTACAGAGGGTTTGAGATGATGTGTAACTATATATACCAAGTCCGCTGAACTGAGTCAGAGGCTAGAAATAATTAACAGCTGAAGTTGGTCATTAACAGCTATAATATACAACTGTAAATTTCTCTAACAAAATCAATAAAAATATTTTATTTTTTAAATATTCTTAACACTTCCAGGATCTTTGTGGGTTCTTTTATTTTTTAAAAATTTTTATTATTATTATTATTATTATTTATTTGTTTATTTTTTAGATGAGGGTCTTGCTATGCTGTCCAGGCTGGTCTAGAATTCTTGGGCTCAGATGATCCTCCTGCTTCAGCCACTCAAGGAGCTGGGACTGCAGGCACGTGCTACCATGACCAGCTCAGCTCCTGAGATTGAAATGTCATACTCTTTTCAATGAGTAAACTCAGGGATGTGGGGATCAACATTTTAGCCATATATAATAAGAAAATTCCAAAGCAAAATCTTGTAGCCAGACTTCGTAAATCAGCCTTGAGAGGAATGCCATACCTAGTTTTTGCAGAATTTGTCCTCTGATCTGTATACAGACTGACTGTACCAGGATCTTATCACTTTCATTTCTGTATATCCAGGTACCTAAAATACAAGAAGGAAAAAATAATTCCTGGGTTTATTAAGAAAATGGCCTGCTCAAATAAACCTGTTTTCTTTTCTTTTTTTTGGTACTAGGAATTGAACCCCTGGGCACTTTGTCATTGAGCTTCATCCCCAGCCCTTTTAATTTTTTTATTTTAGGGCTTCCCTAAGTTGCTGAGGCTGGTCTTGAATTTGTGATCCTCCTGCCTCAGCCTCCCGAATTGCTGGGATTACAGGCGTGTGCTCTAGTGCCTGGCTAAATAAACATATTTCCCCAGAAGCTTTCATGGGCACTATGACACAGATTTGAGAGACAGTGTTGTCTAAGAATAATTATTATATATTTTGAATATAAAATGTTAATATTCATACATGTTACATCCAAATCGCAAGGCTCCTCAGGAACTGGTGACACAGCTAAGATTTGGACAAGTCAGGCTGTGGTGTGTGGATGAGTAGTCCTTTAAAAAAAAATTCAACCTCTCTGGTGTGAGGCAAAAGGAGATGAGGATGGATGGGATCTGAAAGCTGTCTGTAGTAAAAAATAGGCTAAGTGCAGTGGTACATGCTTGTAATCCCAGCAACTCTGAAGGCTGAGGCGAAGAATCCCAAGTTTAAAGACAGTCTCAGTAATTTATTGAGGCCTTAAACAACAGTAAGATCCTGTCTCAAAATAAAAAATAAAAAAAAGGCTGGGAATGTGCCTCAGTGGTTAAGCTCCTGTGGGGTCAAACATTAAGGTCACTAAGTTGTTATTAAATTAGAACTCTGATAGGGTCTGATGGTAGGAGTCCTGGGGAAACGTGACAGTACGTACCTGTTGCTCCATTGTTGCTTATTAGACTGCTCAGGATATACTCTGCTTTTAAAAGTTTCCCTGAAAGGAAGCAACCAAATGCTACACAGTTAGTTCTGAACATGTACTTAAATACTACAAATGCTTTAAAGTTGATGGATTGTAACAGAGAACACCGCCTTTCTGGAAAATTTTCTATTTTAAAACTTAAAAACAATAACTGTTTCATATATAAAACTGAAAAAGAAAGCTGAAGTTTTCAAAAATTGGTAAGATGGGTGATTACAGAGTACCTGAAATGGTAATTAGATTCATATATATGAATATATATATGTATGCATATGAATGTATGTATTATGTATGTATGATCATATGTATATAAACAAATATAATTGGCATTTCATATCCACTCTGAATATACACACACATATAGAGATACTATTGTTATATATATGGAATTGCTCATATATATGTATATATATTTTCCTACACAGCGGGGCTTAAGTAGTAGAGGCAAACCTTTGTAAAAGTGTGTGCTCCTCTCTATGAACACTGTATCTGATAGAATTGCTTGTGAACAGGACTATTTACAGACTTATCACAAAGGGATTTTTGTTCAAGAGTAGGGAAGTTTGGGGTTTTTAAAAGCTTTTGACTTATTTTGGTTGCCACCACTAGAGAGGGGCCTTGTCTATAAACAGCTGTTTTCCATAAGTAGGAAACTCAATCAGTTACCCTTTTACCCTCCTTTCTTCCAGGTAGCTCTAAACCCCAGGTGACCTGGCCCCTCCCTCTCATTCCCTCTACTTCAGGACTACTCCTTACTGTCAGCCAGGCTTGTCTTTCCCATCATAGTCTTCATACTTACAATTATTTCAGCCTGGAATGCCATGATCCCAAATATCTCTAAGGTGTGTCCTTCTTCTTCTTCAGGTCTTTGAACAAATGTCACTGTCTCCTAATTGTGTGGGCTGTTCCTGACCACACAATTTCAAACTGCACACACAGACATACACCCTGACTGGAGTAGATTGTGTTCCCAAAGAAGGTCCCAACAGTAGCCTCTATCCACAGCTTTTTTGCAGCATGGCCTTCATTAAGGAAAGGAATCTAGATTTTACTTCCCCTGTCCTTGAACATGAACTGGCATTATGACCTGTTTTATTACCAATGTATATGGCAGAAGTGACACAGTGTACCTTGTTTGATCTGTGCCTTAGAAAGTCCATCTTCTAGATTTAATTTCCTCCTTACAAAAATACATCCTGTGTGTGTGTGTGTGTGTGTGTGTGTGTGTGTGTTTACAACAGAGCACAATGTCTCAGGGAAATAAATGTTTTTAGTTATTGTCTGAAAATGTCTATTTTATCCTCAATTCTGAATGATGTTTTTGCTGGGTGTAAAATTCTAGATGGAAAGTCATTTCCTCTTAATTTTATGTAGATTCTTTTGCTTTCTGGACTGTTATTGCCAACAAAATCTTTATTATTATTAATAATCTAAAATCTGTCTTTTTCTCTGTTTCCTTCAAGATTTTCTTATTGTTTGATTTTCTGTAGTTTTTCCACAGTGTCCAGGTGTAGATTTATTTTTTAAATGTGGGTCTTTTTTTTTTTCCTCAAGGTTAGATATATTTCTTTAACGTAAAGAATTATGGTTTTTCTCCAGTTCTAAATCTATTTGTTCTTCCTAGAAGTCTTAAAAGTGTATCCCCATTCTATCTGAACTTTTAAAATTTCTTTCATATACTCACTCATCTGCTTAACTCTGTGCGAATCTCAGGCATTTGTTTATTTTTTCATGTTACCGGTGATTGAACCCACAGGTACTCTACTACTGAGCTGCATCTCTAGACTTTTTTAAAACAAGATTAAATTTTGAGACAGGGTCTTGCTAAGTTGCTGAGGCTGACCTTGAACTTTTTATCCTGCTCCCTCAGTTTTCTGAGTAGCTGGGGCTACAGGCATGCACCACTGTGTCTGGCCTCAATATTTTCTTTAAATACAATTTCTAGTCCCATGATCTTCTCTCCTGCTCTTAAACATGTTGCAGCAATACTTTTCAGGTAGGTCACACCTATGAGAGAGGCCCCAGGAGACTTGTGCTGATCTTTGGGTTATTGCCAGTCATATGTACCAGGTGGGCAGGCAGGCAGGCACATTGTTAGACTCTTTAGCTGGTCCCTTGACACTCAGGAGAAGTCCGAACAGCAGCAGCCAGGTCATAGAGCTGGCTAGAAATGCTGTCTATGCCTCCTCCACACCTAGGAATCAGAATCTGACTTTTAGTCAGATCGCCAGGGAATTCATAGACCCATGGAAGTTGGGAGGCACCACTCCACGAAGCTTCTCAATGTGCCTTTTGGTTAATGGCCTGAGATGAGATTAAATGAAAAACTGACAGTGAGCATTGAGAAATGTTTATAGTTATTTATCAAGATAATTTTATAATGTTTGAAGCTACTAATAAATACTTCAAAGCAGCATTTTAATATCTTTTTAACTCATTTTTCTAATGAGTTATTTTATTGTATTCACCCTAATGAAGCAATTATTTTTTTAGTACTAGAAATGCTGGAAGCTTTTCCCACCCAGTAAGATAACTGGTGGGTTTTCTGGCTGTCTCTATCCATAGTTTTGCAGATAAATTCTTGTATCCTGTACCTCCAAAATAATAGTAATAATAACAACAACAACAAAAACAACAACATCAACAACTACTTGTATGCTTTCTCACTATGGGGATAATGCCTCATAAATCACCATTATTTTCTGAGAAACACATTGATTTGTAATTTCAATTATAAATTCAATTTGCAACTTCAATTGTATTTTTAATTTCTGAAAGTTCTGTTCAGTTCTTTTTCACATGAATAAATTCACTTATTTTTCTTTTGTGTTTTAGTCTTTTAAATATACTATTTTTTAAAGCTCCATGAGTCTGTCAAGTTGTTCTGCAGGTACTCTCCTTAATGTTGCAGTCCACTTTCATTGTGTGTTGGATAAGATGCTGCTCTCGTGTTTTGTTTCTTTCTTTGCTTATTAAAATATTAAATATAATAATATAATTATAAAATATTTAATATAAGATCATCTTTGGTCAAAATATATATATTTTGGTACTGGGGATTGATCTCAGGTACACTTAACCACTGAACCACTTCCTTAGCCCTATTTTGAATTTTATTTAGAGGTGGGGTCTCACTGAGTTGCTTAGCACCTCGCTTTTGCTGAGGCTGGCTTTGAACTTGTCTTCCTCCTGTCTCAGCCTCCCAAACTGCTAGGATTACAGACATGCACCACAATGCCCCGCTCTGCCAAGAATATCTTCCAATGGGATTCCCACACCCAAGAGTGAGGATGTTTCTCCAGAGCACAGTTTATACTTGATTTTCCCCTGAGCCCCAGAAATCTCACTCTTAAATCTTTTTTTTTTAAATTAATTAGTTGGTGGGGGATTTCTTGTCTTGTGATAAAGGTAAATTCAGACTCCACACTGACATTTGGCATAGACTTGAAATTTTTCTTTATTTTAGGAGGCTTTTTTGATTTGTTTCCTATCTGGGCCCCCTTTCATGGTCTATGTAATAATTTAAGAATTCCAGCTTTGTACAAGTATTTCACGCCTCATGTGGGCCCAAGATCCTGCCTCTTGTCTCTGCACAGGGATTAAAATGACAGTCTCTTCCCTTAGGACTATATCCAATTGCAAACCCCTATGGCTACAAGTATCACATGCAGTAATCTACTGCTTTGACTTTGAACACCTATGATCAGGTACTTAAAAAATATCTTCACCTACTGGGTAGGGTAGCGCATGCCTGTAATCCCAGTGACTCAGGAGAGAGACCAAGTGAGGAGGATAGCAGGTTCGAGACCAGCCTCAGCAACTTTGAAAGGCCCTAAGCAACTTAGTGAAATCCTGTCTTAAAACAAAAAAATAAAAAGGACCAGGGATGTGAATCAGTGGTTAATTCCTGGTACAAAAAAAAATATATATATATATATATATATATCTTCAATATACATATATCATTTATGTATTTGTAATGGGAGAAGACTTGGCACCTGCTCATGTTCATGGAATTGAAAGTCTGAGCCTTTATCTCTCACTGTGGTTTAAAAGGGTTGTCTCCTAATTTCAGGTGAGAGTGAGCTGGGCAGACCCAGGGAGTCTTCTCTTGATTCTGACCTCCCATTATGTTGCTGCCTTGGTTACTTATCAGGAAGGGCTGGATCAAAGACTGCTGTCCTCTCCTATCACCTTTATTGATCTTCTTACTCCTTGTAATGCAATATCCCTCTCATTTATCTACTCCAAGATTCCCAAAGGCTGGGATTGAGCATCCTCCTCCCTCTTCGCTTTACCTTCTTCCCTTACCCCTACACATCCTTATCCTTTCCACACTCAAGCCCTAATCCAGCTCCCCACCCCCACATACATGCAGTATAGGCGGAGACTTCAGTGATGTTTGAGGGACAGAAGTTTAGAAGGAAGACTTAACTCTGAGGCTGAGTTTTTCTTCTTGTGACACTTTTTGAAGTGTCTTTGATGAAAAGCCAACCTCAACTATTGGGGAATAAGATCCAGGACTTTTGTCTTAGGCACATGACAATGTGAGCAGAAAAGTGTACCATTCATGATGCTATCAAGGCTTGTCCATTATCAGGAGAAAACCACTGTACCATCTTGGTTAGAGATATGAGAGAAATAACAAAAACAAAAACAAAACAAAACAAAACAAAACAAAAAACAACAACAACAAAAGAAAACTTAGCAACTTAGTGTGGCTGTTTGAAAGCAAAACTATAAACATACCTACTTATCATTTGATTTGAATTTCCATGTCACATCATAGCAGCTCTGTATATTGCAAAATATGTAAATATGTGATGTAATTCTATTTCAAGATCTTTTAAAATTATTTTTATTAGTTGTTGATGGACTTTTATTTTATTTACTTATTTATATTTGGTGCCGAGAATTGAACCTAGTGCCTCACGCATGCTAGGCAAGTGCTCTACTACTGAGCCACAACCCCAGCCCTACTTCAAGTTCTTTTTGATGGGACTCACCTTGCAAGCCTGGTGGCACATGCCAGGCCTAATCATTCTGTTCCCCAGAGAATGCTCTGCTTATGTCACTGTCATCTGACACTACCAGAGGGAACACTAATTGTTTGATTCCCCCTCATGCTTCAAACATTATAAATGTTATCAGGGACAACTGAAAGAAGACATTTTTCCTAAGTTCAACTTTATCCCTGCAGTTACTCTAGAAAAGTCAATAATAAGATGGGGGGCGGGGCTCAATTAATGCACAGTTGCCAGAACTTGAAAGTGAGTGAACTTGAGCTTTTGAAAAGGTAACCTCCACAAACCCATTTCTCCCATGTCCTTTTATCTGTCGCTTTGGCATTCAGTGATTGTCCTACTTAGTTTGATTACTACAGTTCCTTTTCAAAGGAAATGAAGTAGTTAAAGAGATTTTAACCTCTAACAGACCAGAGTTTGTTTTTTTTTTTTTTTTTTTAATAATGGTAATTGTAAAACCAATCAAAAAAGGAACCAGTCCTGTTCTGGAAGGGACAACCTGTCTTCTTTTCATGCTTCAGTCTTTCAGACTTGGAAATGAGAATAGCAGACTACTCATTCCTACGTGGAATGGTTATCAGTAATTTAAATAATTCAAGAATTCCCTGGAAATGGACTATGCTGTAACACATAGCAGGCTCCCCTCCCCTCTCACTCCCCCCTCCGCTCCACATCTTAAGTTGGACTGTCAGCCTCATTTTTTTTTTTTTATTTCATTCAAAGTGACAGGGGGGAAAAAATAGATACTTTCAGACCTAATCAGGTACTGTACCGGTGTTCTGAATGATGAAAAAAAACCCCTCAAATTGCTTCAGTGGGTTTGTCAGGTCCATTGTCAGCTTAGTCAAGTGGCCCTACAGAAAGGAGACAGGAGCGCTAAGAGAAAATAGTAGAATTCTAATCTGCTTTTTAAAGGCTCTTGGTCCGAAGTATAGCGATTCAGATACCCCTGTTTGAAAGCAGCAGGACAGATTTGTTAGAAGACAAAAGCTCCAATTAGTATTTTCCACACCCTTTCACAATTTTCTCTACTGCTTTTGGCTCTGAAACCCTTTATGCCAGGGCTTTTGTGCTGGCAAAGAGGCGGGTGGAAGGGCAGGCGCGGGGCGGGGCGGCGCGGAGAGGTGGCACGCAGGGCCGATGCCCGCGGGCTGCGCGCGGGGCTGGCCGAGAGAGAGTCGCAGTAAGTACCAGGCGACGCCGGGACCGACGAGCAGCCGGGTCCGCGGGAGAGAACCCACCTGAGTTGACCGAGATCCGGGCTTGACGGATAACCACCTGCGGGGCGATCGGAGTCCCTGGTTGCAGCTTGTGGAGACCTTTGGCCACCTGCAGGAGCTTCCCGGAGACGTCCAGCCCGTAGAGGAAGCGGTCCATCAGGAAGACCAGAGCGGCCGCGGCGGCACAGTCCTGAGCGACGATGGAGGCTCGCAAGGACGCCTGCGGGAAGAGCCAGGGAACCCTAGGCACCCGATGGCACAGCAGCCCGCGGACAGAGATGGCAGGCTGAGCCCCAGACTTGACCTCTGGGACATTTTCATTCAAACAATAACCATCAAACTGATATCCAGGAGTACATGGTACTCGATAACTAAACCACAGAAGAAAAAAATAAGGAAAATTCAATTCATTTGAAAGAATCTATTTTGTTCATTCCATTTCCTTCACTATATTTCTCAAACTGTTCCAAGTGCTAAATGCCTATTTCTTGTTAAGAATTCAAACAATAGGTATATACCTAGGGTAAAAATTAAAAATAGAGATTGTGGCTCAGTGGTGGAGCGCTGGCCTGGCATGTGTGAGGTCCTGGGTTGGATCCTCAGCACCATGTAAAAAATAAATAAATAAAATAAAGATATATGTCCATCTACAATTAAAAACAAACAAACAACAACAAAATGTAGCCCATAGTTTCCCTGAACCTTATCCCATCCTTCCCCTGATCTTGTTCCCACTTTCCCCATAAGGATTTGTGAGAGATTCTTCCAGAATTTCTTGCGCCCTTTGATGTATTCTTAGACACTAATTGAGTCTTTTTTTTTTTTTTTTTTGGCCTGGCTTTCTCTTTCCCTTTTTTCCTCTCTGTCTCTCTCTCATAAATGAGATCACACGCAACATGTTGCTCTGCATTTTCTTCTTTCAGTCATCATTACATCTGGGAGAACTTTCCACTCAGTTCATAACACCCTGCTTCATTTATTGCATACACTTTGATTCAGAAGAAACACAGAACTTTGGGTGACAATTCTAATTTGATTTATATTATCATATTATATATAGTTAATAAACACAATAAGAAAAGGAAGAAAATAGGCATGAAATGAAAGTATAAGTGAATAAGAAATAAGAATAAATGAGGCAAACTTCTGTGGACAAACATCATCTGTCCGTGTGTTGTACTCAAGGCCTTTGATTCAATGGGCACACAACTAACTGCATAAATGAGCCTGTCCCCCAAGACGATTTCCTTCATCTGCTAAACTAAGCCAAACTGAGTGTTTTCTAAGCATGTTTGTCCACAGATGAAGTCTACTCTGCCCTGCAAGCATTTTCCTATACAGCACTTCTCTACTAGTCCCTGATTTCTTCACCTGTAATCACAAGTACTCAACTTGTCTGGCAAAACTAGGTACACAGCACAGTGTACCCACTAGTTTTAGTGTTTATATTCACTAATTCCCTCAGTTCTCACAGCAATCCCGAGGCAAGTTCTGTTATTACCTCCATTTGTAGAGACTCAGAGAGGTTAAGAAACATGCCCAAGGTCACAGGACAGGATGTAGGTGCAAGCAGGAGGGCCAGGTTCAGATCTACCATGCTCACAAGCCTTGCTGTGCCCACTTTGCATTAGGAAAGCTGCAGGAGTTAGATATCAATTATCGGATACTAAGTGATGTTAGTAAATACAGTGAGTGCAGTCAATAATGCAGTTGTTGGTCTAATTTAAAGAAACTGTAAGTGTTATACACAAACTCTCGAGAAGGAGGGAATCTCTGAAATAGAAGGGTTTAATGAGCCATTATAGATGCTTAAGAGGACCTGGTCTGGGACAAGCTCCTGTCACTTCTAGCAGCAAGTCTAGGCAGCTGTTGGAAAATGTTTGTTGGACTAGAGCAAAGACTATTTTTTATAATGAAAATCTGAGGTGGAAAGACACGATCTGTTTCCACTGAGCCCCCGCTGGTTATAGATGAGAGGGATGGGACAAAGCAAAGTGGGGAAAGTTCCAGGATAGGAATGCTGTCCATAAGGAGAAGCAGCTGCTTCTTCTGGATTGGTTGGGGTTGTAAGTCAGCCACTGTAGCACCAAGGGGGTTGTGATGGGATTTGATTTAAGGTTTTAATGTACATTCAGGAATACAACATGGTCTTTTGTTCTTTTCAGCCTGTAGCTGTTGACTGATCAACCTCCTCCATCTCTCTTCCCTACTGTCCCCTAGCCCTCGTAATTAAATTTAGGACATCTTGGAATATTCCTCTTATCAAAATAAGAAAGAATGTATTCATTCCCATTGGGAGAGAGTAGTCTCTTCTTCTTGAAATATATCGGGAACAGTTCTTTTAGAGTTTTAATGTAACATTCATGCTCTGGTTTGGAGGCTGAATGATCTAAAAGGCTATGTGTTCAAGGCTTGGCCCCAGAATGGTACCATTGGGAGGTGGGGGGACTTTTAGGAGGTGACACTTTGTGGGAGATTCTCAGGTAATTGGGGGAAATGCTCTTGAAGGGAATTGTAGACCCCAACCTCTTCTTCCTCCTTTTGCTTTCCAGTCATGAGGTGAACTGTTGTGCTTCACCATGAGCTCTGTACCTTTGCCATCTAACATGCCCACCAGAGGCCCAAAGCAATGAGTCTGCTCAGTCTTAGACTGGAACCTCCAAAACTTTGTTATCCAAAATATATTTTTTTCTTCATAAGTTAGTTATCTTGGGTATTTCATTACAGCGTTAGAAAGCTGACTAAAACAACCAACATATCTCTAAGTAAAACTGGCCTCAACTTTCACATCTGGCCCATTCTGTATTCTACCTATGGTATTTGTTCATATAATTTGATTTCTAGTTTATGCTTTTCTACCTAATGATCCATATACTGCATGTAGAATATGACACTTATTTTTGTGGGCATTTTCATTAATCAGGTAACGCCTACTGATAACCAGTACAATAAGCCTTCTTGTTGCAAAGAGATAATTTCTTAACTTGTTTAGACTTTTAAACCATCAATGTGTTTATCAGGTATTGAATCTATCTTGTGGTTCTAAGCCAATACATGTTCTTATTGTGCTGGAGATGCCAATTGTTAAGGAGGATATCCCTTCTCTCCTCTTGATGCTCCCTTCCATGTAAAGGGGGCTGGATTACTGTAGTACCCCTGGCCTCTCTACTACTCACTCCACCACACAGGAGGAGGAGTGAGTACTGAGAAGAATAAGCTGGGCATGCATGCATGGCTTCACTCCTCCCTTTTCCTCTTGGGAACACTATGTTAATAAAACAGGGATTATTTTCTGCTCTTCTCTAAGTTTTTATATATGTATATTTTTAGTTGTAGATGAATACAATATCTTTCTTTATTTTTATGTGGTGCCTAGTTTCGAACCCAATGCCTTAAGCATGCAAGGCAAGTGATCTACCACTGAGCTACAACCCAGTCTCTCTAAGTTTTATCTAGAAAGCCATCTTATATGAGATGTTCTGTTTGGCTCAGAAATTACTGTGACTGTATGTGGAAGGAAGTCTGCATACTTCTGGGTCAGCTATGTTCTAATATGAAGGTTCATCATTCAACTTACTTGTTATCAGAGTTAGAGATAATATTTGATCTCTTGTCTACCTATCTGTTTTATTTCCCAATCTGCTCAGAATAGGGAAATAAAGAGCTTTTTTCATTGGACCCCTACCAAGACCCTTGCCTTTCTAAGGTACACAGTAACCCACAGCCCCTGTCTTTGAAACAGCCATGTATTTTGCCACTTGGCTTGACACCTTCTCTTTACCCCTTGCCTTCTCAAACCTGGCTCCATGACTCTGTGGCTTGGCTTGAAAAAAAGGAACCTATCAATCTGAACTAAGACATGGTTTTCCCGCAGTCCGGCTGCAGCAAAATAACTGGGGGGGGGGGTGACGAGCAATTTGTGTAGATTGATACAGCACGAGTGGGAGCCATTTATTGTAGGACCGGAGGGGTATATATACATTCCACACAGCTTATCTTAATTAACATAAACTAGATACAGCAGTCAACCAATAAGGAATCTCCACACTTAATGGCTCCATCTCTCTGGCATTTTGCCAGGCGCCATCTTGACTTGTTTACAGACCCTAACATTGGTTATGGTTTGGGTATGAGGTATCCCTCAAAGCTTCTGTGTTAATGCAGGAGATGAAATGATTAGGTTATGAGAGACTACCTTAAACAATGGATTAATCCATTTATTGGATAAATAATTTGAATGGATTACTGGGTGGTAACTACAGGCAGGTGGGGCATGGGTGGAGGAGGTGGGTTGGGGTGAGCCTATGGGATCATATATTTTGTTCTCAGCTCCTCTCACTCTCTGCTTCTTGACTATCATGAGCTGAGCGGCTTTCCTCCACCATGCTCTTTTGCTATGTTCAATGGATCTGACTGACCATGAATGGAACCACTGAAATTGTAAATCCAAATAAGTTTTTCCTTCTCTCAGTTGTTATTTTTGGGTATTTTGGTTTCAACAACAAAAAATTGACTAACAGATGTAGAAATAATTTGCTTGTTATTGCAAGATAGAAAGAAATAGAAAGTGGAGTGTGTTTGAGCCACATTTATGGGCAATATGAAGGAAAATCCAAAAATAATGGCTCCACAGCCAACTCCACCTTTCCTGGGTGCATTCTTGGAGTCTTGTGTCTCCTGTACTGTCTTGAATTTAGTTTCGTGATAATGTACACCTCTTTTATGAATCTACTTGATTGAGCTTCTCTTCCTTCCAGCCTAACATAGCCTAACTAAAATTAAAATATTTCAAACTTCTATTGAGTTTTGTCAAATAAATCATTAATCTGCAAATACAGTTTCATGATGAATGTCAGTCATTTGACATTCATGAAATGTGAGCTCAAAAGTGGAAAAGCAAATTGATGGTAGTACATGTGCCCAGCTCTATCTAAGAAGGCCAGTCTCTGAGTAAGAGTCCTACCTATGGGGCACTACATAAGTATATTTATTTGGTTTGCAACTCAGGCAAACTATCTATAGAACTTGATGTAAACAACTTAGGCTTACTATCCATAGAACTTGAAGTTTCTTCTACTGCCAGCCCCTCTTATACTGTTGCTTAAAAAGAGCAACTCCATTCCTCTTGACCTGCTCATGGCTGTGTACCTTGGATGGCACTCAGTGAGCCAATGAGGGCCTTCTCTTTGATGTTGCACTTTGGTGCTTGACCTGCTCTCCTTCTCACTGGGGCCTCATTTCCACCTGAGGGTAGACGCAGTTACCACTGGGATGAGATGTTCCAAGGCAGGCTATTCTCCAGAAGTGACTCTTGCCTCATTATAATGGTTTCCATCTTTGTAGCACCATCGGATTTATGAAAAATGTTCATAAACGTGAGCTTGTTTGATTCCTGCTGTAACTCTAAAGTCTAAGTAAGAAAAGGAAACAGACTGAGAGGCTCACTGGCTTCTCAAAGATACAAAATTAAAAGGGTCAGAGCCGGGCAAGAATTCAAGTTTCTCTCTTTCATTCTGTATGCATGTATATATAAGTAAATATATACATTACTGTGGTGAAAACATAAAATTTATTGTCTTAATCATTTTAAAGGGTACATCTCAGTGGTATTAAACATATTTATATTGCTGTGATGGAGATCTCCTGGATTTTTTCATCTTGCAAATTTGAAACTCTATTTCTTAGTAAACAGCTCCTGTACCCCAAAATCCTGACAACCACCATTCTACTTCCTGTTTTTATGCATTTAATTACTGTAAATACCTCATATAAGTGGAATCATACTGCACTGGTCTGTTTGTGACTGGGTTACTTCATATAGCATGAGGCCTTCAGGGTTCATCCATACTGTATGAGGTGACAGAATTTCCCCCCTTTTTAAGGTGACTAATAGTCTATTGTATGTGTATACTACAGTTGGTATATCCATTCATCTATAGATGTGTCCATCAGCTCTTGTGAATATGCTGCCACAAATATGGATGTGCAAATATCTCTTTGAAATTCTTTCCGTTCTTTTGGATATATACCCAGAAGTGGGATTTCTGGCTCAGGTGAGCTTTATTTTTCATTTTTGGAGGACTGCCATACTGTCTCCAAAAAGGTTGCACCGTTTTACAATTCCACCAACAGTTCCATTTCTTCCACATCTTTGCCCAAACTTAAGGAATACAAGTCTCTTGAGATTTGCTTCATCTTCTGCTTCTCCTCTGTGGTTGACCAAGGTAATTTGGAGCAGTGCTTAATTGTGACATAGTGGGTTTTGGGGTTGAATTCACTACTGAGTTTAAACAGTGGCTTTGGGGACCCCATATCCTTCACTATGATAGGAAAATTCTAAGAAAGATAGAAAAAGAAGAAATAGATAAATAACTTCCAATGAAAAGATGTTTTTGTTATGTATTTAATGCTAAGAGAAAGGAAAGAAAATTTCCCAGGAGAAGGCCTTAATTTCAATGCTCTGAAATTCTCTAGTAAAAGTTAGTCATGTGCTGGGGTTGTAGCTCAGTGGTAGGGCGGCTTGCCTAGCACATGTGAGGCACTGGGTTTGATCCTCAGCACCACATAAAAATAAATAAATTAATTAAAGGTATTAAAAACATAATTTAAAAAAGTTAGTGCCATGAGAGCAAATGATGATTTGGTGATTAGTGGGGGATTCCTCCAGGTGGTCTCTCCTCCCATGGAGTTAAAAGGAAGCACTGTTAGTCCAGGGTACCCTTTGTGAGGTGGTCTCCCTAAAGTAAGAAAATGGAGAGGCCAAGGTGGAGTTCACCAATGGAGAGGCCAAGGTGGAGTTCACCAGTGGAGAGGCCAAGGTGGAGTTCACCAGTGGAGAGGCCAAGGTGGAGTTCACCAATGGAGAGGCCAAGGTGGAGTTTACCAATGGAGAGGCCAAGGTGGAGTTCACACAGCAGAGTATCAGAGGAAAAGAGCTGCACAAAGCAAGAAGTTCAGAGCTCTGCAGAGGGTCCCCCAGCTGAGTCTTTAGCCAAATACAGGTGAGCTCATGCATGAAGAGACACACAAGACTGGGGAAAGAATTATCTGAAAGGTCCAGGGGAAGCAGTCCTCAGGCCTCTGGGAGCTTGTGTTTCCACAGGCCACAACAGAAAATCTCATCATTCAAGTGCTAAGAAAGGAACTGCTTCAGTAGTGACTCCAAATTGGCCTCAGAGTAAGATTTATCCAACTCGCTAAGTTTAGAAGCAAGTTTCAAAGGGATCAAATTATTTCCTAACTTGACTGAGTCCCAGAACAAACTCAAGAATATTCAAAGACACACAAATATCTGTTATACGATAAGACAAAATCTACAATATCTGTCATGGAGTCAAAAATTACCCATCAAGCTGGGCTTGGGGAGCTGAGGCAGGAGGATCACAAGTTCAAAGACAGCTTCAGTGAGGCACGAAGCAATTCAGTGAGACTCTGTCTCTAGATAAATATTTAAAAAGGTCTGGGATGTGGCTCAGTTGTTAGGTGCCCTGGGTTCAATCTCTGGTACAACAAACAAACAAAAGTTCCCAACACAATCAGGAAAGAAGCTCATATGGCACAGATAAATAATCTATATAAAGTGACCCCAAATGACAGTTAGAACTTTATTGTACATGTTCTACGAGGTAGAATACAAATTATGTACATGAAGTATAGATAGGGAAGATATAAAACTTCCAGAGATTAAAAACCTATATAAGATCTGAGATAACACCAGAGATACCTGGGTTTGTTTCCCAGCTTCACTAATTTCTTCCCATGCCAGGTCACTTGATGTCTCTAGTCTGCATGACATCATCTGTGAAATGTGGATAATATTTATTTGTGGTGCTGTTTCAAGATTAGAGGCTATTTGGGTCCAGTGCTCAGTACAGAGTTTGACAGATTGAATGCTTAATAAATGACATGGAGTATGATGGGAAAAAAAATAGATAAAAGAAATCAGTCACTCATTCCCTCTTTCCTGTATGACAAAAATATCCATAGGCAAAGCCAGGCTTCCCCCAAAAAAATTTCAGTGGAATTTTCAATTGAGCAAAACACAAATGATAATGCAGGTCACATCCATAAGGCTTAACTCAGAAAATGGGGGGACCTCTAACTTCTTTTAATCTCTCTTTTTTTTTCTCCTTCACCAACTCTGAGGACTGGGGTTCCTGGACTCTGAGAAAGAAAAAGGGAAACTGAGCATGCTCCATGGCACACGGTGGAGGGAAGCTGCTCTTCAAAGGGAACCAGCCCTCTCCACACGCACGTGTGCGCTGCTTTTGGCTGTTGCCAACGCAGGAATCCCTCCCCAGGCACCTGTAAACTGAGGCTGCAAACACGCTCTTCTGCACCCCGCACGGACACACCATATATTTGAGCACAGAACATTGCCTAATCTATTTTTCCCCCTTCTACTCTTAATAGATCGGAGCACAAAAGCCTGAGAGAGGGTGACCCGCCAGACAAAAGGGCCTTTGAGTTCCTTGGAAAAGTAGACTTGGAGGAGGATGGAAGGAATCCAAGTGGCCCTATTATTTCCACTTGCACTAATTAGACATTTTTCTGTCAGCTATTGAGCACTGCTGAGAGGCCAAACTCACTGAATTCATTTCTAAAGTGTTTACAGAAGTTTGCATCTGTTTGTGTCTCTTCAGGAGGAAAATAAGCACTTCAATAGCATTGTGGAAAATCTAAACGAAGCATCCTATTCTAGAGGACCTGGCATCTCCGCAGCTGCATAATTTAACTCCAGTTCAGGGCCCAAACCTCTCGTATCTCTCTCCAAAACCTAACCATGCAAAATGCAGAGAAGTCAACTCAGGAGAATCTTTTCTTTCCTTTCATTCTCTTGGCTGTCTCTCTTTGGAAACTGGCTGCCTGCTGTGTGCTACATACAGATTTAGGTGAGCATCCTTCTTGCGGCCTCTCTCCCGTGTTTCCACCCACCGGCCACTCTGAGAAATTAATACCCACTTTCATTTGCTGCCAAGTGAGGGGATAGTAAATTCCTCGGCAGCAACGCAGAATACATCACCATTCTGGGAATCTCCCCGAAATGTACGGGCCCGGGCAGCACTCTGACCTCAGAAGGGGAGAAATGAAAGAGGCCAGGGTGTGTGGTAGGGAAGGGACACTAAAAAGAGAGTCTCCCTACATGGCAAAATGTGCCTGGGTTGTGCACAATTAGATTAACATGAAAGGGAGCCCCTCGCCCTCCCCCAGCCCCAAAAGAGAAAGAAAAAGAAAACAACACAAAAACCCTATCCCACTGACTACATGGGCAGTGTCTTTGAAATGCATATTTATCCACACAGAATTCGATTCAGGGTTTTTTTTTGTTTGGGTCTTTAGGCCCACCACCAACCTGCCATTTCAGAGGACTCAAAATTATGATTTTTTTTTTTAAAGTTGTGTCACAGTAGAAGAATTTTAATGTTGGGATGAACATAGTACATCTCATGATAAAAAAACGAACATGAATTTCTATTCCTTTCTCTTTCCTCAGAAGCTGACTTAAGGGAAAGATTGTCCAGAAAGCCACCAAACTCTTTTTCTTGTTGAGTGATCCATTTTAAACACAAATATTTGGATGTGGATAAGAGAATGTGCTAGATTTCTAAAGAGATGGGTTCACAAATGCATACACACCAACACACAGGCAAGTGTACACATGTGCACACATGTGTGCACACACATGTACACACACACCCAATTCCCCCCCGCCCCCCGGTTGTGTTTTCAGGATAGGAAATATGGGATTCTAACTGAGTTTAAGGCACAAAAGAGAACTTCATGGCTAGGAAGCTGAGTCAGGTGATAAAGGAATTAAACTCCACAATGAGATTTCGATACACAGATGATGCTAAAGAGCCTTTTCTAAGGGTTTTTGCTGAACAGCAGCAAGAAAAAGTGTGTGCGGTTTTCATGGTTCCTTGCATTAGTGCCAGCCACTCCCGACGCTGAGCATCAAGTTTGGGTCCCCGCACTATGGGTTCAAAGCCACGACGTGTTCACAGCAATGACAATGGCAGCTGTTCTCAAGGGGGGCTGGGTGAGGAGGCTCAGAACCAAAGCCATCTGGCACTGCAATTGGCAGGAGCAGTGTAAAGGGAAATTATTGCTGCATAGCAAATTGGAAGATTGCAAAAGGGAAGGGAAAGTTGGAAGAAGGGGGGCATGTCCTGAGATGAGGAATTAGCAAAATAAACAAATGAAAAGTGATTGACTCCAGCAGAGTTATGCATCAATGGTAAAAGAGTAAGAATAGAACCCACCAAACTGGTCTGCTCGAGCTCAAAAGGAGACCATGCAAGGCATGCTCCATGTTTGTCCATCCACTAAATGGGAGAAGGAAGAGGGAGAAAAACGAAGTTTCTTAAGATTTATGCCCAAGACCTATAAACATTATATTGGTCTTTCCTTCACTTTTACCAATGGAAATTGCAAATACAAGCATATTTGGAAAATATGTTGTAAAAAAGTTGTAAGCTTTTTCTTTATACCTAAACATGACATTTTGGTTCATCTCTTTTGGCTTTCTCTTCCTCTCTCTCTCTCTCTCTCAGATCTATGGTTGAAGGAATTGGTTGTCTGTTAAAGGACACAGAAAGCTGTACCAATACAGACCGCCTAACCAGGATGCTGGTGAACCTCAAGGGTGCTGTGAATCTCAGACTTGCTCACCTTGCTTCTCTGGACTCCAGATGCTACAGCCATCCTGGGTCCTGTCATTACTATTGGTGATTTTAATATTCACATTGATGATTTATCCACTGTATCACTCTCTCTTGCCTATGACCTTCTTACTCTTTAGTGATCTCATTCTACACTTGCAATGGTTTGAATGTCCTCCACATGTTGAAATTTGATCCCCAATGTCAGGTCTTAGAAGGGTAAAAACAATTCAACCCTGGTATTTGGAGGTGTGAACTTTGGAGATAGTTAAGGTTATACGAGGCTGTAAGAGTGGGGTCCTAATCCAATGGGTTTGTGGCTTTATAAGAAGAGGAGAAATCTGAGCTGGGATCTTCTGTCTTGCCATATGACGCCTTACACCAATTTGGAACTCTGTAGAGTCACCTCTAGCAAAAAAAGCTCTTATGAGATGTGGTATTTTGGACTTGCGAAACCATGAAGTGAATAATTTTTTTTTTTTTTTTTGGTACTGGGGACTGAACCCAGGGGTGTTTTACCACTGAGCAAAGTCTTGCTAAGTTACTAAGCCTGGTCTTGAACTTGCAATCATCCTGCCTCAATCTTTGGAGTTTTGGGGATTATAGGAGTGCATCAGCATGCATGACTCTAAACCTTTATTATTTATAAGTTTCCTGGTCTGTGGTATTTGATTATAACAACCGGAAATGGACTAAGATAACATCATACCTTAGAACTTGCCATTTTAACATCTCAGAATTTCAATTCAACCATTTGATTCTCTGATATTAATTTCCTGTCCTACTAATGCCCTTTCTCTATAGCCCAACTCCAACAATTCTGGAAAGCTTCCAAAACATCCACCAATCCCTTCACCCTACGTTCTTTTGCTATTCCATCAATTCTCTTATATCCTCACTTGTCTCTTTAAATTCCATGGTGCCTCAATGTAATGACTTTTGGAAAAGCATTTGCCCCTTTCTGCCTGTGTCATATTTATCTGGAAAATTCCAACCATGTTTATTATTAGGAGAAAACCCTGGCCTCACATTAGAATTACCTACGGGGGACTTTAAAAAATCCAGATGCTCAGATGGCACCCCAAACCAGTTAAATCAGAATCCCTGGCAGTGTACCCAATCATCAGTTTCTTTTAATGATTTCCAATGAGCAGCCAGGGTTGAGAACCCTGAACTCTCCTGACTTTCAGCCTTTCTCCCCACTTTCAGGATCTCCTCCCCTCTGGAGATAAAATGAGTTTTCTGATGAGCAAGGCAGGCCTGTTCTGCATGAATGAAGGTACCTGCCAGCATCAGAAAGAGTTTGGAGTGAAGAATTGGCTGAATATCAGGAGCTACATCCTGACCATTTTATAATAATAAAGATTGCTTTTGGGGGGCTTCAATTTCTTAATCGATTCTGAGTACAAGAGGGTAAGATGTGTGTTATTCATTGACAGTTAAAATTCCAATTTTATATCATATTCTCTGCATAGCCTGAGCTTCTACTTAAGCAAGCGATTTTGGCTGGAGAAAAATACGCAAGCATGACACCATCAATTTATGACCATGACCTGAAGTTGGCCCCAGCATGGGTTGGCCATCCCAGTTACAGTTCTACCTTCTGCTCTCCTCTCAGGCTGCCAGAACCTCTCTCACCTCCTCACTCTCTATTAATGGCCTTGTATCTTATTTCACTGAGATAAAAGAGTCAAATGAGAAGAGACTGTCCTTATTCCTTTACCAACATTTACTGATACTTTTGCATCAGAACCCACGGGTCCCTCATCCTTCTATTGGTAAAGATACAGCCAGTACTATCCCTTCCTTCCATTATGCCTGTAATCACCTCCTTGCTCTCCTTTTTTTTTTTTTTTTTTTTTGGTGGGGAGAGGTACCAGGGATTGAACTCAGGGCCACTCAACCACTTAAACCACATCCCCAACCCTATTTCATATTTTTATTTAGAAACAGGGCCTCACAGAATTGCTTAGTGCCTCACTTTTGCTAAGGCAGGCTTTGAACTAGCTATCCTCCTGCCTCAAGCCTCCTGAGCCACTGGGTTTACAGGCCTGTGCCACTGAGCCCTGTGACCTCCTAGCTCTTCAGCATCACTGATTTCCTCTTCTCTCCTGGATCAAGCTCATCACCATACAAACATATATTATCTTCATCTCTAAAAAGTCCTGTCTTGGCCACAAGTCTCTCTCCAGCTCCTGTCCCATTTTTCTGCCTTCCTTTATAGCCACACTCAGAAGACTCATCTACACTGCCCAATTTCACTTCCTTGCCTCCACTTTCTCACAATTTCACCCCTAATGCTCCACTGAACCCATTTTTTTCAAGGTCACCGACAACCTCCAAATCCAATGGCCATCTAACAATCCTCAACTTATCCAGACCCCAGAAACATGGGTTAAGCCAGTGGATTTCTCTTTTATTTTCATGTGGCTTCTGGCATGACACACTGTCCTGGGATTTTTTTCCTGCTCTTTTCTCACTCTGCTTTCCTGGATCACCCTATTTCCCCTGGGGAAAATGTCCCAGGGTCTTAAAACCTGCTTCTCTTCTCTAACTAAAGCCTTAGGGCCTCATGGCCTCACCATTTTGTTGATGAATGATGAATTTAAAACCCACTGCATTTCCTGAAATGCAGATTTGTATGTGGAATTGCCCATAACAGCCTAACTAGGGTCTCAAATTTAACATGTTTAAAGTAGAATTCTTTTTAAATTTTGTAAAAAATATTTTTAGTTGTAGATGGACACAATACTTTTGTTTTATTTGTTTATATGTGGTGCTGAGGATCGAACCCAGTGCCTCTCACATGCTAGGTGAGCGCTCTACCGTTGAGCCGCAACCTCAGCCCTACAGTAGAATTCTTTATATTATCCCCCATACTTGCTTTTCTAGCTCAGTAATGACATGTTATCTACTCATTTAAGACAAAATTTAGATTTTTTTAAATCCATGTTTGTGCCTCTTGTACTCTCATACTCTACATTCAAACCATAGCAAAACTTGCAAAATATGTTCAAGAGCTGACCATTTTTCATTCCCAGAGCAACAACTTCAGTCCAAGCCACTATGATCTTGCACGAGTATGAGCCACAGCCTCCTAACTAGAATCCCTGCCCTTGCCTCTGGCGTCACTCTTCCTCTGGTCGATTCCTCTCACAGCACCCAGAGTGATCCCCTTAAAATGTAAATTAAATATTGTTGATTCCTGCTCTCCACTTTAACATGGCTTCCCATCACATTTAAAAATGGAATTTAAACCCATTTTCATGGCCAACCAGATCTTACATGATATTGCCTCTGACTGTTTCACTGACCCATTTCTTCCCATTCTCGTGGTTTCTTATCCTTCCCCAGCCTCCTTGCTCAGCCTCCAGCAAGTCAAGCATGTGTCCTTGCAGTGTGGTCCTTGTGCTGTTCCTCCATCTGCAAAGCTCCTCCCCTCCTATTTTCATGGCTTCTCCATTCAGATCCAGGGTCCAATTACCCATTAGAAGAAGCTTTCTGTAACCATTCCTCCAAATAACACCTACAAGCATTCGCTATCCTGTGACTCTGCTTATTTTTCTCTTCATAGCCCTTAATGCTCTCCAATATTTAATTATATATCATTAACATCATATAAAATATTATTAAAATTATATATACATATAATACATATAATATACAGTATTATACAATATACTCGTGTGTGTGTGTGTGTGTGTGTGTGTGTGTGTGTGTGTGTGTGTATGTGTGTTCCATCTGTTCATTTCCTGTCTTTCCACTGGAAGCTTTTCATTTACTTTGTTTCAACACCCAGGCACTCTGACTTGTTCACCACTGGACCTCAATGCCTTGAAGATAAGATTTTAAGTTGCAAGTAGTTGTGAAAAAAATGAATTAGTTCATGGCTCTCTAGTTGTTTTGCTGATTCACTTATTTTCACACATGTATGTATAGCTGTCCCAATGATACTTTAGTCTTAGATCATGATTTCTCTATTATATGAAGCATAAGTGAAAATACCTATGGACCAATGTCCTTCAACCCAGGGAGTAAAACACCAACTAATTAAAGAAGATCAAAACAGACAATAAGGAAGACAGAAATGATTTTGTTTTTCCAAGATAGCTTGCTTTAAAAGTACAGACTTTTTGTACTTATTATTTATGGCAATTTCATGATTATATGCATTATACAAAGAAAATTTAGAGAATTCTTCTAACTATGAAGATGCCTACAAATCCACAGGAAAACTATATCTTTAAGGCTCTCTTCACTGAACGTAACTACCATACAGAAAACAAAATCAAAGATCTATATTAGTTCATATAACTCATTGCTGAGGGTAGAACTAACTCACTTGGAGCCATGAGCTCTAATCTCAAAAATGAGAGAGAACTCATTGTTGCAATATATTCCATTGGTGGGGGAAAACTTTGCCCTTGAAACTTTACAATGTAGCCACTGATGCTAGGCCTATGACTTAATGAGAATTCATTCATTTGACAAAATATTAGTATCTTCTGGATGTATCTGAAAGACACTGGATATAAATTAATACTCAAGACATATGTGATATTATATAATCTGTAAACATTTTGAAGACAAAAGTTCCTGCTTAAATGAATTGAGAAGAATATAGAAATTATAAAATATACTAGTGTCAGAGTTGGAAATAGGAAGCTAATATGTGGATCTCAGGTTTTAGATTTTAATCTGAGTCAACCTATTGGCTATTGTTCCAAAAAATAGCTCTCCAGATAAGAAGTTTTCTGATGAGAATGATGTAGTACATACCCAACCATCTGGACTCCTGGGACGATTACCTTCCTTTCAAAGAGTACCAAATCAGATTGAAAGGCTAAAATCCTTTTTTTTTTTAATCTAATATGGAATAAGAAGACCTTTGTAACTGATGGTAAGATGATAGTCTTTCTATTTTGGGGGGTTCTAAATCCACCCTACATGAATAGTATTCCTGTAATAACAAGTGGGTGCTGTCAGGGTCAAGAGCAGGAGCTCGGTCTTTTCCCCAGAGGCATTCCAGGAAACAACCCAGAGCATTGGATTACCACCAAATGGGACTGTCAGTGTAATCACCATAGAGGAAGTGACTATCTGCCAATCAGAATTTTGCTATCTGGGGTTCTCCCATAAATACATTAGTGATGAGTAATCCTCTCTCTCTCTCTCTCTCTCTCTCTCTCTCTCTCTCTCTCTCTCTCTCTCTCCATGTACTGGGGAAGGAACTCATAATTTGAACAGTCAAATTCACAGATATACTTACTATTTGGAATGCTGTTTTCATCATTTGAAAGGTTGCCCTATACATGTTAATCAATAATTTTGAGATTACATCAGTCATTTTTGGCTATTGATAACAATATTCTCTTAGAGGCTTAGTTATTCTATTTGATCTCAACTTCTGTCGGTCTTACTTCAGGACTAGAACAATCCTACCTGGCTCCAAACCACGTTCTTTTGTCAATTACTCATGCAGTAATAATAGTCACCACTCTGTGAGTGCCAGACATTGTTCTAAACATTCCTTCTGAACCCCCACTCATTTAACTCTCCAAACAATCTATAAGATAAATAGTGTTATTACTCTCCTTAATGGATAGGAAAATGGAAGCCAAATGGGCAGCATTAGGATTTAAATTCTAATAATCTAATTTCCAGGGCGACTTACTTAATCTCTATCTATACTGCCTTAAATTTATCCAGATTGTCATGGGTATGAAAAGCACACACTGGGATGGTGGCAGATATAAAATACAACAGAACTGTTTGTTCCCTATTTTCTCTAAGGATCTTTATTGTTCTTAAAGTAGAAATTGTCACTGAAAGGATAGCAAAGGCTGAATTGGGACTCCTGTCATTTTTACAGTCAGGCATACTTAGAGAAACACATGGAACTGACTTCTCACTTTAGAATCACATTCACATGAGCATGAGGAAATATGTGCTTTTAATCAATGAAGGAAGGCTTTGCTTTAATAAAACCTCAAATTAAAAATAATCTTAGAACTACTAAACTAGGAGGTATCTCCTTATGGAATGGCTACTTAAGTCCCAAAATGTTTCATTTGGTGGAAAGGCTCAATATAAGATTCATGAATAAAAAGATTCAATAATTTGTTTATAGCATGATTCAATTGTGAATTTTTAATGGCAAGATATTAAAGGGGAGAATAAAGGAGTGCTATCTTAAACAGGTTACAGGTTATATATTAGAATCAATAGCGACATTTCTTTAATACAGATTCTTGGATCTCAGTAAAGGTCTACTAAATCAGAGTTTCTAGACGTGGTAAGACTTGAGAATATAAATTTTTACAAGTTGCCTCCTCTTCCCTCCTGTAGCACACATACATCGTAGGTAATTCTGATTTAATCAGCCCATTGGCCAGTACTGGAAATCTTTGACATAAGTCATTAGTCATAAACAGACCTAAATTGTTTGCACTTTAAATCTATTAGCTAAAGGTCTAACTTTATACAAAGAGTGAAGGATAATTGTCACAGTTCCTGGGTAAAATAATGGGAGAGCTATAGAGAGAAAAAATTGGGAGTCTGACCCTTTCAGCTCTTTTACAATTCCACCTGGAAAGGAGTCCAGAAGGCCCAGAGATCTCAGTTTTATGTCCAAGACCAGAAGTAATTCATGCCTCATGCAATAGGAGGTTTTCAATAGTCATGAACCTCTCTTGCTTTTACATTGTGAATAAATATAAAAAGTCCCAGAACTGAGCTGATAATACTTTCAAAATGTGACAGATTGTCCATATATATGAAAAAGAAGGCAATTCAATGAGTCCACTTTCATGAAGAAGCCAGTCTAATCAGTTACACACAGTCATAATTGTGGGAAAGTAAAAAGAAAAGGGGTTTTAGCTACAAAGAAGCACCATGTAATTTTCTTAGCAAGTTACTTAACTTTTCGATCACAGTGTTCTCATCTACAAAATGAATAATACTAATACTGAGAAGATTAAGTACTTACTAGGTGTTCAATACATTATAACAATCATATTTTGAGTGGATTGAGGGTCTCTTGAGATCTCAAAATGGAAAGAAAATCAAAAAGTTTCAACTGAAATTTACAAGTGAGAAAGAAATTAAGCTTTGCTAATATTTGAGAAAGTGGATTGACACCAGTATCTGGCTGTGTGATGGTATCCATGGCACAGGAGGGTGATTCATCTTGGAGGCACTGACTTGAGGACTCTTATTAGACTCTTTTCAGTGTAGTGTATTACAGTTTGTAGTAACTGGTTAAATAGATTTACAGATCATATTCCCACAAATTATAGATGCTTTAGTATAATAAAAACAACAAAAATCAAGGCAAAGACCTTTCAAGAATGGTCAAATGTAGGGAGTTAGACATTTTTCTTTGGTAAAAAGACAAGTACTCCAAATCTGCCAGTCTTTTCAGTGATAACAAGTAACTGACAACAATGTGCTACCCAACAGATATTTTGGAAAATATCTTTCAAATAATGAAAAACTGAAAGTGTTTGCATCATTGTGATTTTTGACACTAAAAATAATGTATTGCATAGAAACAAAAAATTGCAAATGGGGAATTTGAAACTTGTTTAAAAATCTTCCAAATGGTTCGAATGGATTTTTGATACCCCTTTTAAAAAAAGTAGTATCCTCTATTATCTTGCAGCACATGCAGTTTTCATTAGGGAAGGTGAAATTTTCCTTCTTCCCTCCCTCCCTTCTTTCCTTCCTTCCTTCCTTTTTTTCTTCCTTCTTTCCCCCTGCGCTCCCCCCATGTTAGGGATTAAACCCGGTACATTGCACAAGCACTCTACCCTTGAGCCACACTGTCAATCCCTTTTAAAAATTTTTTCTGAGACAGGGTTTCTCTAAGTTGCTCAGGATGACCTCAAACTTTCCATCCTCCTGAGTAGCTGAGATTATAGGTGTTAACCAATGTGTAGACTAGCTAGCTGCATTTCAACAAATGAATTTTTCATAATTATGGATAGTGGATAGGTTGAGATATAAATAGAATAATAAGTAAAAAGAGCTGACCATTTCTATTTAGATCTACATATCTTTGGCACATTATTTTTTTTTCAGTCACAAAGCCTTTAAAAACAAAGCCAGGCACAGTGGTGCGTACCTATAATCCCAGTGGCTCAGGAGATTGAAGTAGGAGGATCTCAAGTTTAAAACCAGCCTCAGAAATTTAGTAAGGCCCTAAACAACTCAGAGAGACCCCGTCTCTAAATGAAATATAAAAAGGAATGGGGATGTGGCTCAGTGATTAAATGCCCCTGGGTTCAATCCCTGATACAAAAAAAAATAAAAGTACATATTAAAATATTCATATTCAAAGTACTAAGTCAAGATTTTAAAAACAATTAAACATATTCAATCACAATGTTGATGCAAACAAAAAGGTTCTCATGCCAGTAGTGCATCCTTTAAAATTATTTTAAAATATTCATTTAATCTTCATGTCATTATTTTAAATTTTTGATTCTATAGAACTCTAATTAACAATGTACAGTACATGCATATAATAAAATAGAAAAGTAGCAAACTATAAACTATATATATGTGAGCATATATGTGTATATATGTATATGTATGTATGTATATATAGTGTAAATATATATAGTGTAACTTTTGCATAAAAGTCATTCCTAGTGGAAGCTGAATGTGCTGGTGCAGATCTATAATCTCAGCACTCAGGAGGCAAAGGTGGGAAGCTCTCTTGAGCTCAGGAGTTCAAGACCAGGCTGAGTTTAAAAATACTCAGTTTCTACCCTTGTGAGTGAGGCTAATCTATTTTATGAGGCAGGCAGGTGAAGGTGTAAATGAGTGTTGGGGATAGCAGGAGACCGGGGTGGGGGAGGCCTGAGGGGAGAGCTGAGGTTGGGTTCCAGCTTAACTACACTTTGTGATGTACCTCGGGAACCTCTCTTAAGCTTTTGGAGCCAATCACCTCCTCTATAAAATGGGCATAATGAATTCTATTTTGCAGGGTTGTCATTCAGATTATGTTGTGAAGAATCTGTCAGATGGATCATGAAATTGTCAGTATTGGATGTTTGCTGACATCCACAGGTAACATTTCGATATGGTTCAACCCAATATAAACAGTGTCAGAAAGATATGTTTAAGCTCCTTATTTGTTAATACATAAAAATTTCGAGGGTGACATTATTCTTCCTTGCTGGCAAGCATCCTTAGGATTACATATTTTCTGAAGGTCATGGCTTTCTTTTGTCTGCCCGACACTTCAACTTGTTCATTTTCTGCTAGTTGCTCTGCCCACAGGTCTTAGTCAAATCAACTCCTCCAGGACTTGGCTCAGCCTTCAGACCTCATTATGGGGAGACATGAAATTCATGCCATAGGGTTAGCCCTCATCAAAGGGATAACTCGCATGCCTGATGCTGGGGCAACCAGAGTTTTGTTGGTAGAATTTTAAGGACAAGCCACCATTTTAATTTATCTTCCATTGAAACTTGAAAGTACCGTATTAAAAGGACAGTTTTTGGCAGAGTTTTAGAGCAGGGTTTAAATCCTTGGTGATTTTAATCATACTCTTATCTTAAAGTCTGAAAGTACATAGCCTTGGGGCTAATATTTATCCTCCCGAGGCTCCATTCTCTTGGCACCTACTTTTCATTTATTAAATGAAATTTATTTTTGAAAAAGCTGAACCTTTCATCTGACTTCTGTTTAAAACAAGAACTACAATATTCAGTAGAAGAAAAAGTTTTAAATGTTGATGATTAGAAATTCTAAAACTTCTGTTTTAATTAATTCTGCCTTGAATAAAGTCAAATTATATTAACAGAAGGGGCAGAGGGGTGGGTTATGAGACAGCAGAGAGAACAGAAGTCCAACAAAGGGAAGGCTGCCCGGTCCTACAACAGCTCTACATAAAGACTCACTTAATCATGGGATTGTCAAGATTCAGGGAGGAAATACCAAGTTTAGGATTAAGAAACCTGAATGTTGTTATTCTGTGATTTCTACCAATTGGCTTCATGACCAGGTGAGCCACTTATTATTCTTTCTGGATTTCAGTTTCCCCATCTATCCAACAATGGACTTGAAAAAGAGATTCTCTTAATTCCTCTCCAGTTTTGAAGTTCTATCATTTGATAGAGAAATAATTTGTGTTCTGCACCAATTCTATATACACTTACATGTGGGTATATGTGTGCACACATGCATGCTAAAATGATCTCTGAAAAGATAATGGGAGATAATGATACTTAACTTACAGTAGGTCACCAAATGGGAAGAATAAAGAATCAGAAAAAAGAACACTTCACATAAAATCCTTACTTTACTTGGTAAAGATGTATAGCCTGAGTCAATTAATGACTTTAGCTTCTTCATTGTTAAGGTAACTCCAGTATTTTTACTTTGAGAAGTGGTGAGTTTTTTTTTGAACATTTGACCCTGTCTAGATTTACAGATAACTCTTTAGCAGTTTTCTCTTTCTCATTTCTTATCTCCCTTTCCCTTATTGTAATGGTAACAGATGTTTATTGTGAAGAATCAAAGAAGTACACGTAACTAGTAATTCCATCATCTTAATAAAAATGTTCACCCAAATTTGTTTAGAAGGTTTTTCTTGTTCAGGATTAGTGGTAGGAGCTCTTGTAAGATCTATATGATTTTCTACTTTGCTTTTTTTAAAAAAATTACTTGATATCCCCCTTCTGAATTTGGTGTGGGAAAAAATGTCAAATTGCTATTTGATGCATTGGTTGTATTGTGGAGAAAAGTTGGCAGGCCATCATGCTCATGAGCATTGTCTGCCAACATATTTCCTGGTCTTCTTCTTCTGGGTAAATGGTAGGATTGTATTTCGGGGAGATAAAACTTCAATCATGTGCCTTCTCTTGATCATTGGTCACACCTGTATGGAAGTGTCTTATGATCCTGGGTGCAGTGCCTCCTTTCTGCTCCCTCCCTCTGACAGCAACCAGTGATATTCTAGATGGCATGTGTTCCTTCAATTTGGAATCTCTGAGAGAGAGTGACATAAAGCACAGCCTTCACACTGGCCTCAGATAGACATTCTTTGCTCTAAGCCCCTAAGGTTTGGGAGTTTTTATTTTTCTGTTTTTTTTTCAGCAGAATAACCTTACAGGGCATCTGACCAGAAGGAGAGAGAGAGAGAGAGAGAGAGAGAGAGAGGAATTAGATAAAATCTAGGGAAGAGATGATGTGGTCTGAACCAGTATAGCTATGATTGAGAAAAAGAAAATACATCTGAGAGATTTTAAGAGGAAAATTAGTAGGGCTTGGCAATAAATGAGATATGAGGGGTTGGGAGAAGACGGAGTCAAAGACAACTTGTACATCTTGATTTGGGTAACCAGGTGGTTACACATCATGAGCTATAACAATGGGTGAAACTGTGATAACCCCAAATTTTATTGGCTTTAAAGAAAAATTTTTCATGGTTGTCCATATTTCATTTTGGCTACAACATTGATACAATCTTGAGACTGCTGTACAGGTCTTGCCCTTTCCAGGATCCAGACAGAGGGAACAGCCCTATCTTGTTCATGAAGTGAAAGAAAAAATTTCCAGTGCTGAACCACACAATGGCTTATAAATCTCCTGCCTGGTTCTGGTGGATGTCACTTTTAATCACATTTCATTTGCTGACACAGGTCATGTGGCCAAGCCTGATAACAGTGTGGGAAGGTGTCTCTCTTTGAGAAGAAGGCATGCAGATCACAGGGCAGCAGAGGCTACGTGGCAACAATAACACAACCTAGCTCATCCCACTAATGATCATATTCCTCGAGCTATTTTTCTGTAACACCTTCTACATATGTTTCCTCTCTCTTCTCAAGCCCAACATTTCCATGTGTTCCCATGTGGCCATTCTCTCCTAATCAGTTCAGTGTACTCCACAAACACAGAATCTCCCAAGTTCAATTCATAATGTGCACAACAAATTAAGTTGTTTTCTTCAGTTGTTATTTTGTTTATCAGGAAGAATTCAAGGCATTTATTTAAATGCCTTTTTTGAGAGCTGTGTGGCCACTATTATTACCCTGGCCACTGCCCATCCAGTTGGGCCACACACAGGACAGCCTCATTTCTATGCCATTATGCATGCATATCAAATATCATGTTTGTTATTTCATTTAAGAGTGTTAGTTGAAGATATATTATTTTAGGTATGAGGGACATAAAGGTAAGCACAGACCAAGCCCCTGTCTTCATGGATCTTATAGTCAACGGGGGGGAAAGAGATAGGAATAAATAAAGAACCACATACAAATGCAAACTGGAATTTGGAAAAATTCCACAAAAGAACTTTAAAACTTGGGAAGAACTTGGAAAGGAACTGTAGAACTTGGAAAAGTTCCACAAAGCTACACCAAAGTAAACCATATGATGTGACTTAATGTAGTCACATAGGTCAGAAAAGGAGTCTCTGAAGAATGGAAACCTAAGCTGAGAGATGAAAGATACAGAGAAATTAATCAAAGAGGAGAGGGGAGAGTGTCTTAGGAATGGAGAAAAGCTATGTGCATGGAAGTGTCATGGTTAGAATGTGAATTGAAAGGACACATGTGGTTAGAGAGCGCAGGGCAGGCACAGCAGAAGGATGGACTGAATCTGGCAGGGCTGTGAGCCTCATTACACACTGAGCATTTCTAGGCATACTGGGGAAACATGACTATGTTTTTCAGATTCCACAAAACACTTTCTGCCTGGAGAAAGGATGTGGAAGAGTTAAGTAGCATGGATCTGGGAGACTACTCAGGAAGCAATTACAGGGGGCCAGGTGAATATAACTGCACGAGGACAGGGATAATACTGTGGCTTGAATGTGTCCCCTAAAGATCATGTGTTGGAAACTTAATCCTCAGTACAACAGTGTGGGAGGTGGGTGGGGCCTAATAATAGGTGGTCAGTTATGTGGACTTTGCCCTTATGAATGGATTAATGTCATGATTTTGAGTGTAGTTCAGTTATCATGAGAGTAGATTTGTTATGAAAGCCAGTTTGACCCTCTCTTGCTCTCAGCCTCTCTTACTTTTCCACCTTCTGCCAAGAGATGACACAGCTTGAAGACCCTCATGAGATGCCAGCACCATGTTCTTGGACTTTCCAGTCTCCAGAACCATTAGCCAAATAAGCCTCTGTTGTTTCTAAATACTCAGACATTCTATTTTAGCAACACAGAACAGACAGATAGTGATGGTAGTGGAGGTGAACTGGAGAAAGGGAGATACTTAGAAAGTGTAGCCAACCCAACTTGTGATGGTGTGGTTAAGGTAGGCAGGTGGGGGGGGGAGGTGACATGAATGACTCTGAAGTTTGTGCTAGTAGATGGTGGTGGTGCCTCTCAATGGACCCTGGAAGACCATGTCTGTAAAGAGGTCAGAAGATGACCTTGAGTTTGAGGTGTCTGTGAGACATCCAAGAGGAGGAATCAAGCAGGAATACAACTGCTCCTCCTCCTGTATCCTCTATCCCAACCTCTGATGTCTCAATGTATTAAAAGCCAGCATGGCCCTACAGGTGTGTCCCTTAGAGGGAAGAACAGAGATGTCCTTAGAGAGGTGGAAAGTTCAAGTCATGACCTGGAACAAGTTATTTAACTTCTCTGAACATTAATTTTATTAACTGTGAACAGGGAATAATAACAATACTCTTTGGAATTTTTTCTTTTTTTTAGATATAAAGGGAATAATGGCATTTTAAGAGTTGTGAAAATTAGAACATGTTTGGAGTGCCTTTCACATATTATATAGTCAATAAATGGAAACAAGTATTTTATTTTTTTATTGGGGGAGGGGTACTCGGGCACTTTCCCACTGAACTACATTCTCAGTTCTTTATATTTTCTGTTTTGAGGAAGGGTATCCTTAAGTTGCTTAAGGCTTCACTAAGTTGCTGACACTGACCTGGAACTTGAAAATCTTTCTGCCTTAGCCTCCTGCCCAAGCTGTTGGAATTACAGGTGTGTGCCATAATGCCCAGTTCATGAAATCATTTAAATTCTGCTTTCGTTCATTGTACTGTTCTAACATTCCCTGGGTCTTGTCTATGTGATTGAAAATGTATTACTTCCACAACCTCATTCCCATTCTTAGAAAGAGGGACACAGCTAAAATGTAGGACAAGCAATCTCCTAAAGAGTGAGTGACTTATAAGTTGTGACTTTGCCTCACATTTTATTCTGATAAACTCAGTCTCATGGCTACATCTTGCTGCAAGTGATACTGGAAATATTTGTTTTCGGAGGGTGTCCACCAGCTCAGATAAAATGGCATTTAGAGATAATTAACCCTTTGTTGAACAAATGTTGGGATAACTATTTTAATAAGCAGGTTTGGGTAAGGGATGCCCACTCTCTTCATTTTTGTAGGTTTTTTTTCCATGACATGACCTGTATCTTCCATTTCTTACATTTATCTCATTACTTTATATCAAATGCCTGGCACATGGTGGCACTTAATGAAATCTTTCTGAATGGATAAATAAATGTATGGTTTACATCCCCTATTATAGCCCCAAGTCACTCAGTAGAAAATGAGAAACACATTTGAGAAAATCAGTTACTGAATGAATCATAATCCAAATGGTACCTGCTACTGCTTTTGAATCCTCTATTACTAATATGAAGACTGGCACCTGAAATAAATGAGGTACATTGGTTTTAAGAACATCTTTAAATCAAGAGCTTATTCATGGGAAGTATTTTATTCATGAGGTAGGATTTTAGATCCCATTGATAGTGCCTCACCTTCTTACTTAGTCCTCACAACCATGTATCCATCTTTCTTCAGTTTGACATTTCATTTTCTAATAAGTTCATACTACTGTTCTTTTGCTGAAGGTCTTTCTCCGTCTTCTCAGCTCCCAAGTTAGTCACACTAGACATTTGGGAAGCATTTTCCTGCAGTCTTACAATGGGCCAAATCATATATTTATTCACACTTATATATGCCTTAATCCTTGCCCCTTTATATATTATATAGTTTAAAATAAAAATATCAAGTTGGAGGGACCAAGGTTATCTAAAGAAGCACTTTAGAAAAATATTCTGAAAGCTGAACTTATCAAAATGTATTTATCCACAAAGGCTTTCCACTCCAAATAGCAAAAGTAAATAACTAAACATTTTAATTTGTGTGTATGTGGAGGGGAATTCTATATTCAAATCTCTTCTAGGTAGCAAAAAAAAAAAAAAAAAACTCTTAAAGAATATTTGTGGCACATAGGCCAGCAGATTACGTATTTCCAGAAATAGAAAAGGCAGTGGAAAAAGGTACCCTCATTCTGATCCTGCTTCCCCTCACCTCAGATGAGCTTTTGTGTCAGATCACAGACATTAATTCCCCTGTTTTTCCTTGAGGAGGCGCCATAGGAAATTCAGGGCTGCCTTAGAGCAGGCCTCTTCCTCCAAGAAACAGGTTGGGGAGAAACACCAGTCCCCTACCAGCCTCAGGACCCCCAACTCTGTGTAGGAATTTCAAAATTGGGGTCATCAGACAATTCTGCTCCCAATGGCTATATACATAGAAACCCAAATGTGCCTTTTCTTGCCCTTTTAAAAGCTTTGTTTTCAGATTTCCTTTTGATTGTGAAAGGAACTGTTCTTTTCTGAAGAGTGAAAGTTAGTGCAAAACATCCCAGAGGTGGCATCCACCTGGAGACTGGTGCCCTCCTTCCCTGGCACCTTGGAGGTAGGATGGGCTTTACTAGTTGGCCCTGCACGGCTGCAGCCCAAAGCCTGGCTTAGAAACCATGCTAACTGCCTTCAGTACTTTTTGAAAAATCCATCAAAGGTTTTACTGAATGATATTTATAAGGGCCTTACTGTTCTCTTTCAAAAACTGGAATGCCCTTCCCGGGCACTTGAAAAAAGTTGCTCCTGCTTTTCATCTTTCCCTCTCAGAGTGTAAACATTGTTTTGAGTGAAAAGAGCTGAAGGAGTGCTTACTTTCCCTTGAAATTTTATTTTTAAATAAGAGAGGGAGAAAATCCTTTTTCTGACTAATACTAATAATACAGGTCAAAGTGTCAGGCGATATACAATTAAATGGAAAACAAAAAAGGTTCCCCCTCTTTTTCCCACAGTACAATGGCACTGGAATATAAATTACCGATGAAGATGAAATAATACTTCAAAGCCTATAGGGAAGGGGCAGTGCCGTGTTTACAAAGTATTTTCCATGGCACGATGAGACATTAGAGAGGATGGTCACCCACGGACTGGAGGGTGTTGCTGAATAGACTGAAGCTAGCATGAGGCAGGATTTTAGGTCCCCATAGCCTGTGACCCTACGATAGGCTTTGTTTTACAAGGGCAGCTGCAGTTATCAACAGATGTTTCAGCAATAAATAATTGGTATCATCTCGGAAAAGACCCATCTACCTGGGGAGAGGGCATAATACCCAGAACACTGCCCGGCTATTACAGCCACATTAATCTCCCATCTCTCCAGGTTTCTTGGGGAGAGTACTGCAGGTGTTTTTTCTGGGAGAGGGGGACAAACTCTCTCAAGTCAGCAAGCTTTGTGTGCAGTGTAAAGGAGGTTGACCCCTGCCATAAATTTCTGTCTGTGGCCACACACCAAAGGGAAAAAGATTGGAGGGTGGGGGAGGAGGGAGGGAGCCGGGTGTGGGGCAGGGAAGGGGTCTGGGGAGGGGTGTTGAGAAGAAAGCAAAGCACAAAACACATACAATTTTTTTTTTTCTTGATAAAGTTCAGGCTGAGAGAGAACATTATAAATGACCATGAAATTCGCCAGTTCGGTAACTGTGAAAAAGAGTTCTGATTTTACCTTTTTCTTATGTATTTTATGTTTAACCTTTTTCTTATGTATTTGATGTTACTGTTATTTGTGGAATTAACTGAATGACATAGTATTTTATCCTCAAAGTGTAATATTAATTTTTTTTAAAGGAGGGGGATTTTTATGGGAAAGATTCCATGTCAAGGTTAAAAACAAAACAAAACAAAACACAAAGTCATAAACAAACTGTAAGGAAAAAAAAATAAGGACTGAAAAGATCAACTCATGGGCCTTTGACTCTTACTTATGTCAGAGTGGAAACTCACAACTTGTCCATTATTAAAACGTGGCCACTCAGCTTCATTAAGTTGTGAGGTTGAAACTGATGGTGTACTGGGACAAAAATGAGCCATGGAGTTTATTCAAGCTATTTTTTTTTTTTAACAAGCTAAGATATTAAAAGCAGTGAGAGTTGGAGAGAGCCTGGCCCACAGGGCGCTATAGTTCTCTGTATTTACAAACAGAGTGGTTTAGCAATTGTGCACTTGGGGTCTGGCACAATAGGAAAGTGCCCTAAAAGTCTTAGGAGGTGTGGTTCCTAATTTATAGCTTGCTGGGTAAGCTAAAGAAAATGATGCTCAGAGTTCAAAAAGCTCCCAGATTAAATACCTTAGGGACTAAAGGAGGCCTAATGGACTGATTCTTAGAGCTGCCACCGAGTGACCTT